>NW_009606892.1:34731-110293 GCF_000690535.1 Cariama cristata | reverse complement strand
TAGCCTGGTTTTAGCCAAACCAGGACAGTTGTAAAAAGGGGTCCCTGATGTCAGGGGAATGCTAGATGCAAAATGAAAGTAGCACTATGAAATTCCAGCCCTTTGAAAAGGTTTTCCTTAGGAACTGGGTAGCAAAAAATAACGATACCAATATTCTTATTACAAGATTACTTAGTATAGTGCTGATTATTTACCAAATAAGTAGTTGTATTTAAGTTTGTAAATAAATGTATTTTGAATCTTTTAGACATTGGAAAAGATCTTTATCTAACTGTTAAAAAACTTCTAATAATATTTAACATTAATTTTACATATAATTACAGTATAAAATACTCAATGTGATGCACTTTTAAAAATTTTGACTATTGATGAAACAAATCATTACAGCCGAAAGCCAATATCATATAACTGCAAGAAAAAAATCTTAATTTATCAGAGGAACATAAGTGTTTGAAATGGCTCTATAAGGAATACATTTGAAATATATCACATTTTGCACTTTGGACTAGTTTCACATCCAATAATAGACTAGTCATATAGCAAGCATCTATGAAGATTAATACCCCGCATCTCCTTTTGATACTTGATCTTACTAGCTCATGTTACATAATAAAATACGTTGCATCATAACCTACATTTGCTAAATAAACATAATGCAAAAGTAAGTTAATTTTTAAGTATCTGAAATAAAAATAAGGAAATATAAAAATTAAGATTTAAATTAAAATTCTAATATGCTTAATTGTACTTACACTGGGACCTACAATTAGCTCTCTAATAAGCAACCGCAAACATTAGAGACGTTCTAAATAAGTAAAGATCAATACGAGAAGCTGAATTTTTCTATTTCTTAAATTGACATTTAAATATTTTCAGGGAAATGCATAACCCATTAAAGTAAAATTGATTTAAGTGTAGCCAAGTTTTAAATCAGTAATTAAAAATGATAAAATATTTATTCGGTTCATAGAGAAACTGATTATCAGTTTTAAACTTTATACATGCAGATAATATGGCATTTAAATGATAGGAGAGTGATAAGTGGGAGATCTTCAACAAATGTTTAGTGAAAGGCAGATATATAGAAGCTGAAAATACAAGGGGACAATTTTGGAAAACTTCTCAGTCTTCTGAAAACACTGTGTGTTCCATTTTCTAGTAAGTAGTTCCTTTGCTAGGCAGTATGAAAGGAGGAACAGACAACAAGCAGGGGCAATGGACAATTGTCAGCAGAGTTGTTGATGTGGTCAGTGTTACAAAGGGATGAGTTGTGAAAATGAGGGGGGAGAGAGACTGAGCAGAAGAGAAACAACCAGTGTTTGAGGTACGGAATCTAGAAAATGTCTCTGCCTGTTCCATGGAACCAATGAGACTGGAAAAGACCTCTGGAGATTATCTAGTCCAACCCAGCTGCTCAAAGCAGGGTCAGCTGGAGCAATTTGCTCAGGATCTTGCCCAGCCGGGTTTTGAATATCCCCAAGGTTGGAAACTGCTGGGATGAAAATCACAACCTTGAGTTTAGACTCTTTTTTATGCATATAAGTGTTGACAGTTGACTTTTTGCAAAATATGCCATGAGCTTTAAAAAGCACAGAAGCAATCTTCAGAAGATCCTCTAGGGCTTGAAGGAACATCACACCTAGTGTATGGAGAAAATGAATGAATGACCAGGATTGTCTGAACAATATATACTTTTAAAAAGTGCTGTTACTACTTCGGCTAACTTTGATAATGAATTGATTTTTTTTTCTTTCATTATAATGACTAAGTTTATGACAAATTAGAATGGGATGTACAACTGCTGAAATGCTGCTTGCATTGTAGTGTTTGTTGAGATACAATAACCACAGCTGAGAATATTGATATGGCCAAAGGTAACTTTATGTATATGTGTAGTGTGTATATATATATGTGTGTGTATATCTATATCTCCAGTGTGTGTGTTTGTATATACATAACAGTATAAGGAATCATGGACAGAGGGAATTAGCGTGAGATTTTTTTTCTCTTTCTAATAATATTAGGTTCCATCAGTTTTGTCCTGTTCTATGAAATAGTATTTTAAGTATTGATCCCACTCTTCTTGGAAATTTCAGGCATAAGTACAAAAAGACAGCAATAGGATCCATGAGCATGCTGATGGCTCTACCTGAGCCATGCCATTGACAGTGTAGAACTTCATCAGTCAGGATGTAGTTTTGTCCCATGTAGGTTTAACTTTCCTAAATGATGTTGCTTCCACTGCTCCCCTGACAACCACTTCCAAAATGACACTAGTAATTCCCCTGTTACTCTGCTTAAGTTGACCTAGTCCCGATTCAAATGCAATTCTAGTGGTTATTTTATTTTACTATTTATTTTATTTGGTAGAATGTGATTTTGAAGAATATAATCAAAGCTTATCAAAACCATCCTACTGCAGATGCTTTTTGCATTTCACCCTTTGAATTCATCACCCAATCCTTGACTAGTGATTTTCAGCAATCCTTATAACGGTAACTGGAAGTCACCAAAATATTTAAAAATGTGGTTGAGTTTAAATGTGTGTAGGGTTACTGTTAATTAGATGGAGAAAAATCTTCCTTTGGATATCATAAAATCATCATAGAATCACAGAATGGTTTGGTTGGAAGGGACCTTAAAGATCATATACCATAAGTTGTATCAGCCTACTTTTTCTGTGTCTTGGACAACTTTTTTTTGTCCTCTCAAAATATAATATATGTAAACTGTAAGTTGCTGATTGTTAGCAAGTGATTGATTTCTAATTAGATTTGGAACCTTGAAAACTTCTTGCAAGCACTATAGAGGCTACTAGCATTCAAAAAACATAACCAAATTCAAACTGAGTAAAGCAGTCATGGCCTTTCTGCTTTGAACTTTTAAATCTAAGATGAATAACTTTCCTTATCTATCACAAGACTAAACATATTCATATCAGTATTTAATGAACTTTCTGTACTATGTTACTCCTATCAGGTATTTAAAACCTTGATCTGATGCTTTTGAAATCAGGGGAAATCTTGCATTGACTTTAATACCATTAATTCAGTCATCATCTGCTTCTGAAGGTTGATTTTTCTAAGTGCTACTTAATGTAAAGAAATTTTATTCTGTCTTTTCTTAAAATGATTCCAAACTTTTCCACATTGCAATTATTTCCCTTGTCAGGAGAGAATAATAGAGCGCTTGAAGGAGCAAAGGGAGAGAGATGACAGAGAAAGACTTGAAGAAATTGAATCTTATAAAAAAGAAAACAAAGACCTGAAGGAGAAAGTTAATGCTTTACAAGCTGAACTGACAGAAAAAGAGGTCAGTCTTTTCAGTAAAATCTATGTTCTTCTATCGATGTCATTATGATGAAAGAAAGTGCATTAGGATTACTTTTGAATCTTTCTGAGTACTGAAATTCTGCCACTTCAGTGGTCAGCTTCTGAACTGCTATTTTCTTAAACATTCTTCATAGTCCTCATTTTTGTACATAAAATATTGATTTTTTTGTACATAAAATATTGATTCAGTTTTTGCATCTTTGTGTGTTATTATCTCTACTTTTTCCTTTACATAAGCCTCCAGTAGGCTCAAATATTCCATTGTTGCTCCTGTTTTCGTTTGTCAGAGCAACAGACTTCAAAATGACTGTACCTCCAGAATATAATGTCAACTTGTCTGTATTCTGAATGTTTCTATGTTTCACTGCATGCCAGCTCCTGTGGTTCCAGTTGGTTGTATTCTCAAAACCGCGTCTTTTGCTATCAATGCTTATCTTTGTGTCAACTCTTTTTGGGGAAGGGGAGGGGGAACAGGATCCAAGTGATTACTAAGTTGGCAATAAGTTAGTGTCCTGGTGACTAGGAATTAACTTTTTACTCTTGGTCATTTTTCAGTCTAGTTTAATCGATCTCAAAGAACATGCATCTTCATTGGCATCAGCAGGGCTGAAAAGAGACTCCAAACTTAAGTCTTTAGAAATAGCCATAGAACAAAAGAAAGAAGAGTGTAGTAAGTTGGAAGCACAGTTGAAAAAGGTAAGTTCCATCTTGAACGAACGAACAACAACAATCAGAAAAACAAAAATCAACATCCTGCCCCCTCATTTAGAAAAAATGAGCTTATTTACTCTTTGGAGTAAATCTAAAATCTGCTCATCTTATGCTGTTTGCTGATGCTTGCATCAAGTACTGCTGGCTTTTTCTGAAGAGGCTTGTACCAAAGCCACTAGTGAGCCTCAGAAATTGTCTTGAATGCTTATATGAGGGAATTCTGAGAAGCTGCTACAAGCAGATGAACTGGGAGCAGGATACTGCAGGGAAAGTAGAAGGGCTACTAGAAAGAAATTGTCAAACCAGCAATTTGTATGTATATGAATTTATACCGCTATTAGAAGTAGACCGAAATGTTTGTAGCATGGGAAAAAATCAAAGGCTCATCCAAGAAATGCTGTTCTTTCTAATAAAAAAATTCTGCTTCCAAAATTGAAACTCCAGTTAGGTTTTATTTTGACATTTTTTTGGCTTTGGTGAACACATGTTTGTGATAATTATGCAAAATAATGCATAGTCTATCTCAGCTAGCAATTCAGTGTTTCTATTCAGCAAGTAGTGGAAGCAAGCATTTAAAGGAAAACATACAAATCCTATCTTTTATAACACGGTTTTATTTAAACTGATGCATTAAAATAGTTTTTGCTTAAATGATTTGCAAGTTTGTTGATGCTTTTTCTGCCATATATTTTTTCTTTGACCTTTTTCTGTGTCATTTGGTAATGTCTGCTCTCATTGTTTGAACACCAATCTCATGACATATTTGATGGATTTAGGCATTATGTTTCCTTCTACAATTCGTGACTAAGTGCGTGTCAAACATTATTTTTTTTTATATTGATATCTAATGTTTCATTTTCTAGTAAAGAATATTTATTTGTTCTATGAATGTTACCACCATTAGGATAGTATTCTGACACTTCTTTTACCCAGGTTGAGTAGTATCCTACTCTGTGTTTAAGTATTGTTTCAACAGCCTTACCTGTGAAGAAGATACTGCAAAGTATAAAGGATATCAGAGTGTAAACCTTATACTTCTATTATTTTTTAATTCAGAATGAATATGTGCAACTAGGTGCCTGTGTCACATGTTTAGTTGTGGAAGGAAGGACGGGAATCTTTTTCAATAAATATATACAAAAGCTTTTAGTGGAGATACAACTACTTTAAATGTTTGATAGTTTCTAATTGCTATTGATGTCAGAACTAATATATCCAAAGGAGCTATTTCTCTGGAAGTCCTTTATTTTGTTTTCTTTTGTTAGAAAATGTGTTTGTTTGCTTTGCATATCACTACAAAATATACTTCACTACAATCTCAAATATCTTATTTTCTTTGTTTAAAGAAATAGTTAAAAACCCCCTAAAAGCACAGATCACTTTAAAAAAAATAAAAATCAAAATCCTCTTGAAGGACTTGAAATCCTAAGTCAATCTTTTATGACTCTACATATAAACACATCATACAGTCATGGAAAAATAAGCACTTATAAAAGTCAGAGAGTGTCTGGGACGTCTTTCATATAAAAAGGGAGTATGTTCCCTGTGTATAAATACAAAGGATTATTAAATGAATGTTGAAAACATAATAGTTTTATTATATCTTAAATACAGCATAAAGCCCCAATGGAAATTCACCCAACATTTGTAGGAGACCAGGTATTTCCACAATAAAATGTAGTTACAACCTTCTTTGTGGGCATGTTTAGTTGAACAGAAACAGTGACCGTTAATGATAGTAGACTCCAAACAGTAATTTTCAATTCACATTTTCTCTAATAAAATACTTTATGTTCAAACCTGTAAATATCCTGTGTTAAAAGTAATTGATCCCCAGAAAACTACCTTCACTATGTTTTCACTCCTTAGGAAACTAACTGAACCAGAAATCTGGGTTATTCTTGCATATGTCTGAGTTAGAGTAGGAGGGAACAGTAACATTAAATTAACCTGCATGTCTCATAAGTATGAATATTAATCACTAGGGAAGCTGGAAAGAATGGGCACAGTTTATATCTGTTTTTCGAAAGTGACTCCAAGGGGCTGTCTGTTACTTTGAGAAATTTCACTGCAGCTTACACATTACCCCTCTCTCTAAAAGTATCATGGAGAAGGCACTTTTCATTATGGTATTGTAAAATCATTATAGTTTAATCTTGATTTATATGTTTTAACAAATTATACTAATGAATATGAAGATAGTATTCCGTGCACATTTGCTTGGAATTAGTTTTCCATGAGCACTAATGGTAATAAGTACTATACCTGAAAGTAAACATGTACAAGAGCAAGTCCAAACAAAATCTGCAAATTAAAAATGATATTTTTAAATTTTCTCTTCTCTTGTTTCCTCACCTTCCTGTTTTTGGAGAGAATAAGATTCATTTATTGATACTAAAGATGTTTTTGATTGGATCTGATTAGATCCAAATATTTTTCAGTATTACATAACTTAATTGCTTGCACTTCAGCAGGAGAAAACATGCTGATTCTAAAACCACTGTTTTAATTTTATGGAGTAGATGCATTTAAAAAAGTAATAAATAGGATAGTTGTAAAGAGTAATTATTGATGTGACTGTGTGATATTTCGGTACACAAAACAATGATATTAAACATTTTGTGACAAAGACTATGGATTGAAATTCATAAAATTAAAAAATTCATAAAACCCAGAAGAATGGTCAATACTTTTTTTTTGTCCAAAATTCCACAAACTTTTTGTTGACTTACTTTTGTATTGCTACTAATGAAAGAACAGCAGGAATTACCTAATAGGTAGCTAAGTGTTCTATATGTATGTGTGTGTATATATATATATGATCTTATTATCCACTCTAGAATTTCCTCCTTTTGTTGTTTTTCATTATTTTAAATTTACTTGCTTACTGACATATTTGCAGTTGCTAAAGTAATTTTTGCCAAGCTGTACTGTTCGAAAGTCATTCTGCATAGAAAATTCAGTCTTGTGTTAAACAAAAGGAAAGTAATAAATTTAATGATACAATTTAATTAATCTTTTATTATTACCGTCTTGGAAGCTTTGGTGATAAATTGCAGCCTCAGCCAAAAGCACTTCTCGTGATTCATTGCTTGAGACCAGCACTTAATGTATCATCAAAAGTGGACACCTTTCTTTATTTCATGGGTTATTTAACTTGAGAAAGGGAAAGTAACACAAACCTTAAATTTCTTACTCCAGCTATTCTTTTTTAGGAGCCAAAATCAACATTTATGCTTCCCCAGTGCCTCTCACTTTCTCCAAGGAATGTTTAGAATCTTAAATTTCTACCTTTTTATGAGAAGTTCTTCTGTGCAAATGCACTGGTTTTGTTGAGCTAATGCTGTTTTCCTGGATCTTTCCTTCTTTTCCTGTCTGTGCTTCACTCCCTTCCAACTTTGCAATGTAGCAAGCTGAACAGTTGTTCAATCAGATGTACAATCCAGTAAGTTCTTTTTTAAAATGCCCGCTGTAACATATGAAAGCATGAGGATCCATTACCTTACTGTGTTGTGCTCTTCCTCTGTGGAGCTTTGCAGAATACTTCTGATGCTCAGTATGCTATATTCATTATATCCAAATAAATGAACTTTGTGGACTTCAAGGCCATTTTAAGAATATGAAATATATTAAATAGGTGCATACAGTATTTCTGAGAAAACAAACATCCCAGCCTTTAGGTCCTCAACTTCTTCATTAGAAAAAGCATGCAGATGATTTTTTTTTTTTTTTTTTTTTGTTTTGCTTTGCTTTTTAATTCCTCCTTCTGCAGTACTTTATTCGATCCTTCAAACTTAAATAACTTCTAATTTATTCAGTGTATCTTAAGTGACTGTTGATGACATGAATAATAATATCTAGGAAGTGACTGGTACTATTTTCAAAAGTCTATATGATTGAAATAGTTCAGATCAGTTTTACTCATAAAAGAGTGTATACGTTCAGCATATGTACATTAAGAATATGGAAACAGTATGGAAACAAAGAAAATGCTGAAATATAAAATGATGAATGCAAAGGTCAGTATTTGAAAAATCCAAACAGTATTGCTTTGTTTTGTTTAGCATTATTATTCTTGCCAATGTCTGCTTTAATTGAACAACAACCATCCTTTTGACTTGACTGTGCTCCTTTTTCAATTTGAGGAAAGCAGCAGCAAACATTCTCTGCAGAGAACAGTTTTCGTTTTTTTTTAGCTGAGATTTGCATCTAATGTGCTGTGAGCATCACAGGACAGAAAAAATGATGTAACTCTAATAGCAACTTACAAGCTATAGTTGACATAGTAATCATGGTTGGAAGTACCATGTAATTGGGAAAGTATATGTAGAAGAACTGCTTTTGTAGCTTAGGTAATGTGATACTATGCATTAGGGAAGGTATTGCCTTCACTGAAGTCAATGCAAATATTGCCATTAATGTCAGTGGACCAGGATTCCAGCTTTGGAGTCTATTATTGCTAAGTTTTATAGCTTCTAACCATGTAATGGATATGTCATGATTTATATATGGGAAAAGAGTCCCACAGAATGTGCTATATTTACTTTTAAAGTTATTGGTTAATCTTTTTTAGAATCCAGTTATAAATTGGTTGTAAGTAGTGCGAGACCTGATATCATCACCTCTACCATCCAGCACACTGCTGGTCAGAGAGCTTTCCCCTTTGAATGATAAAACCCTTTTTTCTGTATCATCTTGGCTCACCTTTGTGGTAGTTATGTTTCTGTTCATACCATTTGCACTCCTACTGTGCCTGTCTTTTCAGATTGGAGTCTTTTTTGTCTTAGTTTTTCTCTTAATTTTTGTAAATTCTTTCCAGTCATTATTTTAATATTAGTTATTCTGCTGTATGGAACTCGTTTGTTACTTCCTAGTCTATTTGTGTGCAGTATTCCAAAGTGCGTCAGTCTGTTTTCTATTTTATATTTTTCTGCCTTTACGTGCTTAATTTTCAGAAGGACAGCCTGTTGGCAGTTCCAAAATAATGGATGCAAGATCCTTTGGCACCAGGCAGCAATTATAGTATATCCATGAGACAGGTTTTGTTAAATAAACTATTCTTGCTCATCTTCTTTCTTCTCCTACTTATATATATATATATATATATATCAGTCTACTTTTAACAATGTACGTAGTAACGATCCTTTTCTCCTCCAAAACCACCTAAGCTCTTGAAATGAAATTGTGATTTGTTTGAAGTCAATGGCAACATATTCTTTGAATTCCACAAGGCCAAGAGTTCACCTTTGTTCTTTGAGATGGCTTAATAGGAGTTACTTGAAACATTTTTTTGTACTGCAAATTGTTATGATACTTTATTTAATAGAATGTTTCCTTGGTTTTATTTTGTTTAACAATAATAGTGTTATAAAAAAACAGATGGCAATCTAATCTTAAAATACTGAAGTTTTAATGTTCTTTTGTTTACATGTGTCAGAGAAATAACAGTCAATCTCTGAGTAAACCTCTTTTAGCCCATGCAGTAATATAGCATTTTTTTTGTAGTGGAATGTGTTTTTTCTACTATGTCACACAGGTATCAGCTCCCCAAGACTCTCATTTATTGCTGAATCTAATATTTTTAAAATACAGTAAAGGATAGAAGTGTTTTATTCTTACACACATTTGGGTACCAAAGCGGAGATGATATGGAAGGGGTGCGTAATTCTGCATACTCTATAGCAAATGATTTCATAATGTATTCACCTGTGTGAATAAGATTTGAACAGAATTGGGTGCACATTTTTTCATGTTTTGAAAGGTGAACTTTTTGAAATACCTAATGAATTCTTGTGCAGAATTGATTATAAGAAGTGACATTATTGTTTTTGTGTACCATAATGAAAATATAGTGTGTACTTAGTTTGGAGTTCAGGTGAACCTTTTTCTGAATAATAAGGACTTACTTTTCCAAATGCTCCATCAGAGCAATGTCAGATTAAAATTTAAAGTACTTGCAAAATTCATTCTAAATTGCTTAGAGCAGTCCGTGAAGTTAAATAAAAAACCCTTGAATTTTAAGGAGACTACAAAAAATTAAGGTCACAGCAATTTTTTTTTTTAGCTTGTTATTGAAAGTAATAAAATTTGAAGGATCTTACAAAGTAATTCCTTGCATGTAAATTCTGCTGTTCATTTATTTTTTTATGAAGTGCTCAGTTGATTTCTGTGTATGTTTTTGTCTGAAGCTTTAGAAATGAAATACTATATCTACCCATCCATTTCTGTTATGCAGAATAATGCATGCATGATTGTACCATAAAATTTTAATAGACTAAATTCATGTTGCATGTCTGTGCCACACTATTATGGTGTTTTTGTAGGAAATTTGTTGTTTACATAAGGAAATGTTAATTTACTTCCAAAGTATTTGTAGTACTTATTAAGCAGATATCAGAACAGATACATAATTACTGTAAAAATTAGTGAAATTCTAATGGTAGAGTGATATACTATTTTTATTGAATTGTAATAATAACATACAACAATACAGTCACAAGATTGACAGACAAAACATCATAAACTGAGTGTGCAAGTTTGAAACTAGCCTAATTTGCGCATGCAAGTATTACCATCTACAGATAGAGATTAAGAGATCAATTACTTTGCTGCTGAAAGGTACGCATGAACCAGTCACTCTTACCTGTAAAAGCCCCATAAAAACAGAAAATACATTCTTCCCAAGAAAATAGAGAACTTAGGGAGAAAAAGGGGAACAGAAATGAAAAAAGGAGTAGAAGAGAGGACAGCAGTAATCAGTAGAGACTTTCTGATTCATGTGATAACCATGCAGTTTCTGGTCAGAAGTGGTCCCAGCCTGTCTCCCACAACCTGCAAAAAAGCCAAAGAACTCTGCCCAGTCTGGGTGAGAGCAGGGTCAATATCAGCCAAGCTGCCTTTCATCTCCTTTGGGCCTACTGTTTGACCTGAAAAGTCAAGTTCCATCTGTCAACAAACCACCCCTGATCTGTATATAACAATTAAAAAGTGCCTAGTTCAAATCTAAACACATCTTTCAAAACCATAAAGTATAATAGGTCTCTTATAAGTAATTCTATGCCTTTGTGCTGGAAATGTCGCATGGATTGTGTTTTGCTCTCTTGTAGTATCAGCAGCTTTGTTTACAACATGAGGATTCCCTTAAAGGGACTCATTGGAAGTTAGAGTACCACCTGCAGAAAGCTCTTTTTCAAAAACTTTTTATGTTCTTGTTCTCCCTTTTTAACTAACTTTCCTTTCCTTCTTCATTAAGGCAATGCCCTTGTTGAAATTTGATTCCTGCCAATACTCCATAAACATTGTATAGGAAGTGCTTGTAAAAATAGAGGCAACCAACACAATCAGTGGTTTGCAGTACTGGGATTTTTTGAAAATTTTTTTTTTAAGAGTAGAATAATCTTGCGCTTGTCTTTGAACTCAAGGCTTATATTGATTTATATGTGACATTATGGATAACTGTGCAGCACCTCAAAACCCTGTATAGGTTGGATGCTTCGTCACATTGGATTTAATCATACCTTATAGGTTCCGCTTCGTGTTGAAAACCACAGGGAAATACAATGACCAAGTTTGTGCTACAGAATTTTCCAAAAACATATCCCACAAATATGAAATGGCATGAGTACCACATAAAGCACAAGAATTGAAAAAACTTTTATAACAACATTATTTTTCTTAGCATGCTGTTGAGCAAGGATTATAGGACTAAACTGAAGATATAATTTGTATCTATTATTTCAGGTGACATTTTAGTTACAGGCTGTGCAGCAGATAGTTTCTTTAGTACATTACTGAGCTGCTGTGTGACAGAATATTCTATGATAGTTGAACTTTTGGCACGTTTGCATTCATGACACTATCATGTTCTTGCCTGATTATGTATTTTCATCATAGAAAGTCCAGTGTTGCAAAGAAAAACAAACAAACAAAAGACAAGCTTCTCTATCTCTTCTGCATTGCTTCTTGTCCTGGGTTAAAACTAGGGTGGATGTGCATGAGGGAAAAAAACCTTTGAGCTGAAGCTAATAGTTCCTGTATGCTAAAGTGAAGAAAAGACAGGTTAGAGCCAGGAAGGTGGGTGTTTTGCCTGTGTATGAAATGATGGAAACAAGGCTGATAAACAAGTGAATTACACACTAAAATAAACAGAAGGGAAAGAAAGGTGACAGGGAGGAATATGAGAGAGTGATAGCCTTGAAAGGGGAACTGTGAAATTCTGCATTTACCCTTAAGAGAGGAGGAGAACTCTGAAGAGCAACAGAGAGAAAAGTGCTCTTTGCATAGGTTTCTTAGTATCCTAGAGGTGGGAGTTGGGTTGTATTTTTTTTCTCTAGAGCAAATTTACTTTTACCAACCTATGGAATTATTTTTTATTCTTTGCAAAAGAACACTCAGTGTTCATTTTGCAGAGATAAAACATTGTCTAATATCTTCACAGAGCTGATGGAAATTGAAGTGGTTTGCAGCTAGAAATTGGTACACAATCTCTCACATAATCAGCCCTGAGTCCGACTACTACATTTACTTCAAAAATTACAAAGTTAGTTGAAAGTAAATTTCTTAACACAATTAACACCAGGTATAAATTAAATCAAATTTTATTATTAAAGCAGGAAGATTTATGAGGATGAAGAGGAATCTGTTGCTAGCATCTCACCCAAACAGTGAAATCAAGATTCTTTGGATGTTATGTTCAAACAAGCTCTGTGTTAGGAACACCGTGTATCTGCATAGAATTCAGGGCTGGACCATATGTTGTTATCCAAAATGGAGAATTTGAAGAGCAAGGCCAGTACGTTTAGCAGGCTTCTCATGTCATTCCCTTGGCTTATTTTAGTAACCAAATATTTCTTCTGAATAAAAATCTCACGGTAGGCTAAATAACACTTAAAATCTACAATGTTTTTTCTTATTATCCTCATGCTTAAATGATATGTTACATGCAAACTCCCTAAGTTTCTTCCCTAGTAATTTCAATTTTTTTAATTGTTGTATTTATAGTAAACCCAGACTTGTTCTTCGTTTATACAGAAAATTTTAACCATTGCAAAGAATATGATCCTTCTAGTATCTGTAGTTTATACTAATTCTTTCCAAAACGCGCATGTTTCACTTTGATCTGCATTTCTTTCATTGCTTGCTTGCCTTGTCTATTCCCTGAAATTTAGAAGGATAAGTAAGTCCACATCTTTTCTGCACAATAAGATAGTTGGAGGACCTTCAGTTCTAAATATCCTGAATTTCTGTAAATTTCCTCTATGTTAAGAGAATGTTATCTGAATTTTCTATGTTTAATGTGCACTGCCTTAAACTACTTGTTTTTTCCTTGCCTGCTCTTTCAAGATGCCAATTAGGAATAATGGGAAGCAAGGGGTAGGCTAAGCATTGCAGTGCATTGTTGTTTCCATCTGTCTGTGATTATTCCAGCCAACAGTTTAAAGCACTTGAAGCCAGATCATGCTCCCATTGAAGTTAATTGGGTTTTTGCCATTAGGTTTGATGGGAGTAAGATTGGGCTCTGCACTGTTGTTTGTATTCATTGTGTTCTTTCTCGTCTGTGAAACTGCCACCCATCCATGCATGTGTTTGCCAGGTTTGTGCCGTTTTCACCAATGGGCTTGTTCTTCTGATGTTTCAGGTCAAGTATTAATGATAAGAAAAAAAGGATTATTGGGTAAAATGTCTGTTGGAAGCAACTTTTTAGTGTATTGGTTTGTCTTTTAACATAAAGACTGCATAAAAAACAATTCCTTTTAAATTCTTCATATCAAACTACATTTGAAACAGCTGGTATAGACTTTACAATATGTATATATGTATCTGTGTGTGTATATATGTACATGGACAAAGTGTGTATATATACATGGGGAAAAAGAGAGAATATGATTTATTAAGAAATTGCCTATATATTTAAAATGCTTCAAAAGCTTAATGTGAGTTAAATGAATTAAAAGGTGATTTTTTAATTTAAAAAACACCCTTAAAATATGGTCGCTTTAATATGTAAAAAACCTTAATAAATCCCCTCCCCTTCAAGATGATAGCATTTGACTGTAATTTTATACTAAGAAGATATTTTCATTTCATTTTATAATGCTTCTGTAGAAAATAACTGTCATTGGACAGAAATACCCACAATCCTTTTTAATGAAAATTTGAACTCCAAGACTGAAGAACTAAAGCTCTTAAAGCTACATAAATTATTGTAATTATTATTATTTTTTTTTAAAAAATATTGATTCTGAAGGCTCATGAGGCTGAAGAGGAGGCAAGGATGAATCCAGAATTTGCAGACAGAATGAAACAGCTTGACAAAGAGGCATCGTACTATAGAGAAGAATGTGGCAAAGCTCAGGCTGAGGTTGACAGACTTCTAGAAATACTCAAGGAAGTAGAGAATGAGAAGAATGACAAAGATAAGAAAATTGCGGAGTTAGAAAGGTAATTCTTCTATTATTTGTCTAACATTCAGTGGCATTTTTATTTACTTGATCTTCATTGTGGAGCAGAGAAGTTGAGTAGAATACGTTTTTTAACAGAGTATTTGTTATGTCTTGTAAAATTAAATCAGAAATGAAAAGAAATGGCCACCTGAGAACTGCATCTTCTGTCTGCTGACTTTGGAACAATTTAAGATTTTCACTTTTTTAGTAGCCACCATAAAAGGACCACATATAAGAAAAGCCATATGCAATTTACAGTGACAACCACCCTCCCAGAAAACCTTGTTGGGGAACAAGGGGAACAACAGTATTGTCTCTCTAGTAATTGGTAAATCAAAACCATCCCCACACATGTTTCTTCAGTGTGAACAGCATCACTAGTTCTCAGAGGTCCTGAAAAGTATTGGTAAGTATTTCATAGAATCACAGAATCATAGAATCATTTGGGCTGGAAGGGACCTTTAGAGGTCATCTAGTCCCTGCGGTGAGCAGGGACATCTCCATTTCTAACTAGTCTCATGACTAGTAATAGTTGTAACTATTTGTCAGTGTTGCTGTAGTCTTTGTCTGCTTCAAATGAATATTCTCTGATGTTGACCAGGCAGTGTTTGTCTTATTTCTGGGAAGATAGTACAGTCTTTCCTTAATGGAGACAGGAGGGTTTTGGGATCCATTTGTCTCATGTCCTTCATAATTAAATCATTCTTGGAACCTTCTTCCATACGGTATGCTGCAATTTATTTGATTGGTAAGCAATTTATGTGGAACTGATTTCTTTGTTCCCTTCCTGTACTTAGCCACTCTTAGGTAAACGAAAGAAGGAATTCTATATTTTAAAATATTTTACATAATTGTTTCCTAGTGATCAAGTCAGAAGAAAAGTGCTTCATGGTTCCAAAAGAGAAGTTTAAGGGATCTCATTGTTGTGATTATTGCTGTAGTTCCAGTCAAGACATAGCACTGCTCTGTCCCATTAGGAAGAATTACCATGAAAGAGTGGAAGATCTGTGGAAGTGTTGGTTGCCTTAGGGGGAGGAAAACAGCCAGCTTCGAAAGGAAGATGTGTAGAGCATCTTTTACTGATGGTGATCAACCTTCACAGTACCTGTTGCCAAAACTTATCTTTCTATGCAGACATTTGGCAAAGGTTTGATAATGATAATAATGAATGGTATATAGTTATCAATAAAGTGTCATGAGAACTGAGACCTCAAATTTAAAGTGGAAAAAGAAGACTTGTACTCAAAATAGAACCGAGTGTTTACATGAGGACAACTTTAATTAGCATTTACCTCTCTCACCACTTCAGAAAGAGTTTAGAATACTCTAGTGTTTGCACCAATTTTAATGTGTAGATACCAGAGGAAGCCAGTAATGAAGAGTGGTCACTTTGTGCACCATAACTGCAAGTTCTGCCTAAACTCTTCCAAAGCAGCATATTAGAAAAAGGTAACATGATTAGTGAATTTGTGTGATCAAGAAAGTGCTGCCTCTTCCACCCATTGGTGCATGTACCATAGGGGCATTTACAGACTCTAGGCTTGTAATATAGTGACTCTAGGTGCGACCAAGCTGGTGGAAACTGGCTGTATAGTTTTTACAGAAACAGTAACTGATATCCTCATTGGGCAATAAAACCTACTGAATTATTGTGTGACACTAGATGCAATAGCAGATATTCTAAACTTTTGTTTTGAATTAAATTGAGAATTATTGATTACAAAACAATGATTACAAAGAAACAAGGAACCAAGGGATGCAGAGATATTACTATGATCTTGTCAGCATATAAACTCTTGTTATTGTCTGAGAACCCTGTGGTGGATTACGTAATGAACAGAATTTTCTATTTGTGTATTAATTTTTTTGAAAATTCAATGCACTTTTATCAGTGAAATTTTGGGACACCAATTTCCAGTCTGTTATTGTTAATGAGGGTGTTGATCCTGAAATAACTTTTCAGAAAATAATTTGGTACCACTGAGTAAGCACAGACTTTTTGAACAGGATATATTGTACTTTGAATGTGATGAAGTAGATAAGATTTGCCATGAACCTTTAAGTGCTTCTGTAATGCTTACAATAAAATATCTGTGGCATGACCAATTTAGAACAGTAGTATGTTGCAATTTTTGGGAATCATCATGCTCTAAGATTTGCTTCCCAATTCTATTAACTTTAAAGCACTTTCTCACTTGATATAACTTATGTACAGCTTTCATGATTAATTCCAAATTCCTATACACACTATATATGTTAATTATTGTAAACTAGGAAAAAAAAAAAGGATTTACATAAAAATTATCTATTATTGATTTCATCAACAGAATTTACTGCCTTTACTTGGTAATGGAGTCTTAAAGCTACTTTCCACCATGCATAAGCACAGGCAAAAATTTTTGTTGATTAGTACAGTAATGATAGCAGTTTGCCAGCAATATAAAGGTGTAATAGAAAATATTTTTAGAGAGTGGGTATCTAACCCTTACTAATCAGGTTCACCATAGGTTTCTCTAAAATTTAATTTATTATCTCTCTCTCTCCCTTATTTTCTAAAAATATTGGCCTAAAGATCTAGATCTGTATATAACTCTGCCACCTGTTGGTGTCCCTGAAGAAGGAACTTTGATGTTGAAATTCCCCTTTCTAGGGGGTTAGGTGGAGTGTAAATTGCTGTAACATTTTATGAAGTGCTACTACTTTTTCTGCTCATAATGACTACTTGATTGGCTCATTATTGAAGGGAAGAGGTGGAGCCAAGGCTCAGTTTACCCACTTTATGGGAATAAAGCATTGTGAAAATGACTGCAACTTTGAGAAGCACATTTGAAAATGTTCTTGCCTTCTTGTCCTGCTGTTTTGTAATTCATATAATGTGCTCTAGGTTGCTATTTTCTCTCCTTACTTTTTCTCCTTCTTTTTTTTCTTGCTCAGAAACAGCATATCTTTCACATTTCCCCTGACTTCACATGTAAGGGCATCTCTGGGGCTTTGTAGTAAAATGAATGCTCTTTTGAAATGTATTTGTTGTTTAACAACTTGCTGGGATCCATGTGCACTGCTATGCCAACATCTTTACATTGCAAGATAATTGCAACAACATAAATTTTCAAAATTTATGAACATACATTTCTGAGAGAGTTATAATCTAGAGTTTTGCAAGCTATGGTATCTTCACAATATTTATTATATTCACATATAAATTCATCAGCATAATGAGATGTACTTGTATAAATCATTTAAAACTAAAAATGTTTATAACAAACTTATAATTTACAAATTAAAACAAAAATTAAAACAAGATGATGAATACTAACGTCCTACTATTTGTCAGAAAGTATTGACCTAGAAAGCGTCAAAGGCTCAAGGGTACAAATATCTGCTTCAAGATATGGGCAATTAAATTTAGAAGTGTATGCTATTTGGCAGATGAACATTATTAATAATCCTGAAGAAGATTTCATATGAATGGTAATTCTTTTTGTTTTAATATGATTTTCTGGCCTCAGAAACTATCACACTTCTGATTTGCACCACTTAAGATTCATGATTCCTACTGTTCCTCACATATAAAAACATGTTGGTCTGTTTCTTGAACTACTCCATATATATTAATTTTGTATTTTATAACTTCTTATTACTACATAGGAGAACCAATTCCTCCTCCTACACTAAAGCTGTTTGATAACTTTTATTATATCTTTCATGATTTATCTGTTTATCATGAGAACAGATTAAAATTAAATGCAATATATCCCAGCATAATGTACTTCTGGTAAACCTAGCTTGATGCTTTTCTTTGGTTTTCTTGATGAAGGAAATGTGATGTTGGTGTGGTGTGGTTTTTTTTTTTTTTGATAATGTAAATGAAACTGTGTAAGATAGTGAGCACCTTAAATTTTAATGTAAAGGACCTAACCAAAAGGAGGTAACTGCAGCTGAAATGGAACTGTCAGGATGGAAGGAGTATGTTGTTTAATGCTTTTATTAAAGGTGTTAGAACGAAAATTATATTTATGAGATATAGTAGGGAGTTTGAATCATGAAACTAAGTGAAATACAATAGTACAAAATACATCCTTGTGAAGTTAGGACCAGTAAGACTGCCTGCTGTAAGCTAAGGATAATCTTTGATACAGTTTAGGAAGAGAAAGATTGGGTGAATTTGTATATGGCAGTGTCATCATGAGCCATTTAACAATGAAGCAGATATCTAAATAATGAGGTGTGAATCCTGATATGTCAGAATAAATGTCTGTAGTAAGGAAAGGAAGGTATTAATGTCATCAAGTGCTGGCGAGACTCCATGTGGAACACTGCTGTATAATTCTCATCGGTCATATTCGAGAAGGTTGAACTAAAACTGGAAACAGGTGCAGAGAGGGCTGGTAGGACAATTAAAGGAATGGAGTGCTCATGTCACAGGAGGAGTCTAAACAACAGTGGTTTGTTTCTCTGGCAAAACAAAGGCTTGGTAGGGATGCTTGTTCTCTATAAATATGTGAAGGGGTAAGCACTGCGGTGAAAGAAGAGTGATTTCAGTAAAAGAGTGTTGGCACATAATACAATGGATATAAATTATCCATTAATAAGTTTAAACTGAAATGAGAAAGAAAGTGATGAGAACGTAGTGTAGATCGCAAAATCTTGGATCTGCTTTTCTCCAGGGGTATGTTAGATGGTTGGTCATTTGCTTGATTGAGTGTAACTTCCCAGCAAAGGTTACAACAACACAGAAATTCATTGAAAAATACTATAATAGCTATGAGACAAAACCTGTTTTTAAACAAGAAGTTTGGTTTTTTTGTTATCCATTTCTCATATGTAGTAGTAGTAAGTTTGGGGTAATAACAGTATAGATGTGCATTTAAGTTCTTGGGATGTTCAGACTACAATTAATTAATTCTGAATTGATTTGGATTTGAATTCTGGTGAATAGTCCACACAGCACTGACAACTCATTGCATAAATGACAAAATGGATATGGAATAGTTGTGTTCAAAAAGTATTTTTGTGGCTTTTAAAAAATTTCCCTTTCATAAGTGAATGAAAAACTGTGCACCAGTGACAGCTTTAAGGATTAGTCTAACTGTGTGTCAGGCAGGGATTTTTTTGTCTTCCTTCATTGGAAGGGTGTATTTTTTAGCAAATAAATTATCAAGCATCAGAATATTTTCAGTGATGAAGTATTAACCTTATTCTTCACACTGAAGAAAAAACATTGCTGTCAGCGCTAGATAGGGCTGTATTTTGGGGGGGGGAAGGACGCAAATTTCTGTCCTTGATTATTAGGTATGGTGCTTTGTGAACTTCTAAATGATACCTTTGAACAAGCTGCCAAATTGTTTAGCTGTTTTGGCTTTCATGGGAAGACTTGATGAATGTGGGTCACCAAACTTATGTCAGTTCAAAAAAAGACTTAGTGGTATATGATGAGACATTTGTGTGGCAGTAAACACTACTAATATCCACCTAATTTGGTTATTCCATTTGATATGTGTATGCATTTGGATGGTTATAAATATGGTTGACTTTCCATAGTCCACAAATGACAAGATGACATTTTACTTTAAAATTTCTGTTTTATTCAGTGCACAGCAAGGATAGAGTGCTACAGAAATTTTATTTTACTTCTTGCTTTCCCTTCCCTTTCCTTTTCTATTTTTTGAATAAAATCTGCTGATATAACATCTGTTTGTTATATTTTTGAAGAACTAATGTGTTCCTCCCTTTATTCTCTTTTGCTGTCTTCTTCCCTATCTGTTTTTCTCCAAACTGCTGCTTTCATCCCTGCTCCAACCAGCTTGACTTCCAGGTCAGTATTTTCTGCTTTCCTACTTAATTGCTCCTTCCACAATGAAGTGTTTCATTGATGCTTCATTTATTTGGCCATTTTGATTCCATATTAATAAATTCTGTTTGTCTGTCTTTGTTTTAGTTTTTATTCTGCTTGTCCCTATTGTGAAGTTTTTGGTCATTCCATTTCTAGATCAGAAACTTTACAGTAAGCAATTGCTTTTGTCAAGAGTGTGTAAGAAAAAAATGTTTAGTAACAACATATTTAATTCATATGTTGTTTTGTGTGAAGATTATTTTTTTTCTTTCAGTTTTACTTTTATTATCTTTGTTTAGGGAGTTCAACTTTGGGAATAACTTTTTGGTAGACAACCCAACCCAGTAGGTAATAGATTGAACAATAGCAATAGTGTACAGAGATTTATACCCAAGATCAGAGCCTTATTCTTAATACTTTACCATCACCCCTTTCACTATTATGGCAAACATAATAGGATGAGTTGGAGTGGTTCAGCTTCTGGTTCAGAAACTTTTGGCTGTTTGTGCTGGCCAGATTCTGGACCAGCATGTAACTGCAAGGGAAGTGTACATATGTGTCTGTTTTATATGCTGTGTTTGTATATAGTATCATCTAGTCAGATTCAAGTTTTTCTTTCTTCCAGATTTTAGATTAGTTTAGCCAGCGTTTGTGCTTGTGCACTGTTTTTGTGTAACCTTATCAAGTATTATTACGTGTCTTGTGGTGCTTGTTGAAAGTAAAAATTGATCTAGTCAACATTTTTTTCTCTTAGTAGGCCTTGATGTTAATTTTTCTTTCTCATGCTTATGAATGGCTGTAAAGTGTAAGTCAGTGAAGTCTTAAAACATATACTTGGTATTTTATGTAGCGCCGCTACATAGCCGAGGTACCATGAACGGATCACTGGTCGGCCCCCGACCAGGGAAGAAACAGATAACACACACAGTGTGAGCGTCAACTTCCTCGTTTATTGCGCAGTTAATTCCTTTTATACAAACACGTCACAGGGAGGCGGTGTCTAGCTCTCCATCTTTCCGTGACATCGCGAGATCTTCCGAACACCGTACCCTACAATTTTAGAAACTAGTAACTTTATGTGGTTTGGACTACAGGTTCACCTGCTTCTTCCTTTCCCTGTTCATTTCAGAGTGTGGCTTTATTTTTTTTTGTTCCTGTGACAGGTATTTAAGACAGTTCTATACTCTTAAGCTCATCCCTTATTTTTCAATTTCTGAAATTGGTAATCGAAACTTGCACAAAGTTTGGTTTCCTGTACTGAAGGAGCTTTTCTTTAGGCAAGAACAGACCTGATTTTCAATCATTATCAAGGTAGAAAGTATTTAGCTCTTCATAGATCAATTGGACTGGAGTATAAAGGAGGGCATATACTGCAAAGACTTTCAAGGTAGATTTCAGCTACCAAAGTTTTGCATTTGCAGATACGGTTCCAGGTACGAAGTTGCCATGCAGCACATTTGACTAGAATCACAGCAAATGTCCAATTTCCCTTTATAATTTGTTCAGATCTGAAGTTTTCAGAATTTTTATGTCCATGTGTACTTTTTGCACAGCATTGTTTTCTATTCATATAGAAGCAGAGCTTGCCAGTTTGAGAGCGCTTTGGTATCTTAGTCTCAAAACCAAGCACAGTTCGTATTTCATGGTTCAGATGTGTCAGAGAAGTTTCTGACATGGATGCCTTCAAACTGTATGGCAAAATATGGCTGATTATGAAAAGATTGACAAGACAAGATGTTTTTTTTTCCTGATGTGCTTTAATGTACATCACAATCACAAGTTACTTTCCAGCTGGAAAACATTCAGAACATTGATTGAAAATCTCTCTAGCCAGAGAGAGCTTAAAGAAAGGTATGCTATACAGTTGTCATTATGGTTGATTTCACTGGAATTCAATGATTGCTACGCAGAAACATTTGTTCAGCAGTTGGAGGTGCAATTTCTGTTATGTTTTATTGACCTAAAAAACCAGCTGACCTTGTTGGAGCAAACTGTCCTCATAACCCTGCCAACTTTCATCCCTAGAGTCCTAGAGAAGTTGCAGCATATGATTGGAATTTATTGTGGGGTTTCAGTGAAGTGTTAAGATTTTGCAGCTTGAACTGTCATTAAGGTCAAAACTTAATTTAAGAATCAGATCTATTAATTTCTTTAATTTCTACTAAACAATGTGGTGTTAGCTGTCATTTTATTAATTCATATTTATATGGAGTTAAAATGATTAGAAAAATGCTGTATCTGTTGGGCTATTGATACTGCTGTTACATGATGGCTATTGATACTGATGGCAAACAAGAAAATCAAATACATTGGCATAACCTCCCCACCCATGTACATCTACCTATAGGATAAAGAATTTTCTGAGCACAAGAATCAGTACAGTAACATTTTTTTTTTTTCCGTGTAGGTTATAGCAGGTTATATACTCCCCAAACTTTCATGTCTGCAGATAAAGAGGAGATGGATATTTTTTTCTATGTATAATATACTGACCAGTGCTAGAAATTTTCCCACCAACCTCTGCTGTTGGCCTTCCTAATTGTTTCTGTGGGAGGCTAGAGCTCAATGAGATGTGTAAGGCAAGGTTTAACGGAGTTTTAAATTTAACTTATGAGCCTTCCACAGTTTTGTCAAATGTCAGTTTGATGGTTCCAAGGTCAGAGTGATATGTTGTTTAAAGATAATTTCCCTGGAGAAATTGAGATAGTGTACTAACGAAAACTGAGAGAATCTGTGATATACATTACTCTTCTGAGAGACTGGTTATTCTGCGTGAGAAACACAGTTGTCACATTGGATAACAGGCAGATTGTTGTCATGTCTTTCTGGTTTAGTCTGTTTGCTATATATACAGAATCAACATTTTAACATTGTGAACATTTTAACATGTAAACTTTTTGAAACAGATGAAGATTTGAGAAGAAATTATTTAGATTTATCTGATTACATACGTGGTTTTGAATTTGTGTACATTTACTTTTCATTTTATTTAAGAAATAATAAAGTAGAAAGTTTATTTCCTTGGAATTCTACTTTCTTTTCAAAAAAAGTAAAATAATAATGTATTACCAAATAAGCAAAAAACATTGTGATAAACAATAAAAAGACACAAACAGGTCCATGGGACAGGATAATGTGGTGGTGTTCATTTTTATCCTGCTCACTCCTGAACCTGTCGGCTCAGTTCTATACTTTGCCCTTTCAGTTTTCTTAAAGGCATGCAGAGGTTAAAATAATAATTTCTGAGACAACTAGAAATGGATAAACTGGATATGAGGAGAAAAGATCTCTGCCTCTCTGAAGGAAAAATATCCACTTTGGATTGGGTTGGATCTGACGCCACAATTCTGTGTTGGGGAAGAGAGGACATAAGGAACTGTTACTCTTACCATTTCACGGTTACTAGTTCCAAGACAGAGCAGTATTTCTGGTGCTTCTCTAGACCTTGTGCTTCCACTAGTTCTCCCGAGGGGGAAGATCCACAGAGCATATTTCTTTACCTCTTGAACGTGTGAATAAAGTAGCCATTCAGCACTCCTCTGGGTAGGTTGTTGACTGTCTGGGTGCAATGCTGTCAGGATTCCCTGTGCACAGTGGAGGGATATGTGAGTGAGAATCATTGTGAGATAGCACAGCTTGCCCTCAAAAAGCTGTGACTGAAAAGAGACAGGGGAACTAAATTTAGGAATTGGACTGTTGGTGGAACAACTTCTTCCACTCGCATTGTTTGCTTCCATAATGCAGGAGCAACATTCCTGGACAACGTGATTGTGACTGGATCGAAATGCTCTGAATTTCTAATAAGGGGAAATTAGTGTGTCAAAACAAGAAATTATACAAAGTGTACCTGAATTATTTGGAGGTCGGAAGAGGTCACTGCAAAAGCATGGAACGTTTGATTTATGTATTGAATGATAATGGCTGGATTGATCCTGAGAACTGCTACTTTGAGCCAGGAGTTGCAGTCGAAAGATTTGGTTCAGAAGGAAATTGCAATGAAACATGAAGTGCAGCAGAGGAGGTTTGATCCTGATTGCTGTCAGGCTGAACAGGACATGCTGTGGAGCAGTTGGATGCAGAGAATAACTGGACAGAGTCAGGAGTTGGTGGTTTTTTTGCTGTGTTTTTGTTTGTCTGTTTGGGATTTTTTGTTTGTATGTTTTTTAAAGGAAATAAAAAAGAAAAAAGCTTACCTGGACAGCAGCTGGGAAGGACCTGATAAAGCAGCAGCAGCAGGACTGCAACTCCTTGGTTGCAAGTATCAGGCAACAAATTATTTCCAGTTACTGGTTATAGTTATCGCTAATGGTATCAATTAATAAAATAGCTGAGCAAGCAATTGCCATATTAAATCAGATCAAATATTGTGCTCATCTACTGTCCTGTCATCAGCAATATATACTTTTTTTTTTTAAAGAAGAACATCAGAAGAAAATGCAGAACAATCCTGGGTGTACAAGAGATGTGTGACAGATGAGTCTTCTGGTACAGATTTCATACATGTTCATATAAACTGTCATCCAGTAAGAATGTGCTGAGAAAGACAGTAATGCAGTGCACTGTACTGGAGTTTCAGTGGTTGCAGTGCAGACATGTGTTGAAACAAAGTGATATGAACCATAGCTTGGAACAGAATTTTAGTAGGTCTTTTTCATTCATGCATTACCCTCATGTGGGTATTTGTAGCATGTCTCTAGGGCTTTGGAGGGAACTGTGTCAGACTAAACACTTCCTAAACAAAGTTTTTTGAAAACTTACCGGATTCTGTGTTAGGTAAATCCTTCCTCCCATGCTTTTGTCATTGAGGTGAGAAATGTTTCAGTGACTTCTGTGATGCTTGCTTTATTTCTACCAGGTAGAGTTGTTGGTTCTCTCAAGGCAACAGTATCTTTTTGTGGTGCATTTGAAGGCAAAACAGTTGTCACACTGAAGCACTGTCATAATCAGAGTATTAAGAAATCTTAAACTAGACTTCAAACATTTGAAATAATGACATTTAAAGGAGAGGAAAAAAGAAGAAGAAGGAGGAAAATAGTATTTGAATTTGTGGCTTTTTTTTTTAACCCAGCAATAGAATTGTCTTGTGTTTTTTGAGCCCTATAGATCTCTGTGGGCTTCAAGCTTGCTCCTTAGAGTGAAACTGAAATAGCTATGTAATCTGCTGGTAACAGGAGCTGGGAATGTAATGACAACATTGAATATATTAAAATTCATTTACCTTAACTGGTAACTCTGGGCATTACAGCATTTTTGCATTCAACTGGAGAATCAGGGATGTAGGAATCAAATTCTTTGGAGACTTTAAAAATATTGTTTGGTTTGGGTGATTTTTTTTTTTGTCCATTGTTTGCACTGGTCATTTTGATTCCAGTCCTTTGTATCAACATAGAATACAGAGGGTGCTTCTCAGTTCTCCCGGTGAGTAGATGGAGTATGAACTGTGACATGGAGTTTGCTGTAGTCTCAGCTTCAGGTGAATGGCAGAAAGAAGGCCAAGCATTCTTCGTCAGTGAGAGATGGCAATATTAACTTCTTGTGATAATATTCTTTGAGGCATGTAGCAGAATAATGGCCTTTATTACCAAAACATGAAGTCAGTTTGGCCAAAGTTAACCAGAGAGTATTACCTTCCTCCAGATTCTCTTGTCCAAAAGGCAACAAAATTTTAATCAGTTGTCATAAGCTTATTTCATAATGGAAGGTTTTAATGCACTGTTAGGCTTCTTGGCGGCAGGGGCAATCCAGCCTCAGGGAGACAATGTTTTTCTGTCTTTCCAGGAGGCATCCACTCAAACTTTCCTTCTCATCCCATATAATAATAGACATGCTAAGGAAACTGAGCTACTTCCATTTATGTCACTGTAAAATAGATATTTTTTTCAGTTACAAGATCAGATAGCACCACTGTAAAAATGAAATTGTGTCACAGGGTCAGTGGTAGGGTGGTAAGTTATGATGTTACACAGTTTAGGAGTTTAAACAATTATAAAGGCAATTAGTTCAGGCAGTTGAAGTCTTGCCCCTGCTCCTTTTCAGAGAAGTAAAGAGGGGAAAATATAGTTCTTCTATAGAGAAAAAGAAAAGAGTGTGAAAAAGATCTGCTAGATTTTCTGCTTTAGAATAGTGAGGGCAAGAAGGGCAAAGATGAGACAGAATAGACAGGATTTTTTTCTGTAGGACGGTAATAGGTTAGACATGCAAAGAAAGGAATCCCTTGGGATTTGGGGCTGAAGTATTCATCCAAAATGTAGCCTTTATGACAACAGACATGGAAAATATTAAGTTTTTTCTTTTGAGTCTGTCCAAACAAAAATCAAGGAATGATTCCCCCCGCCCCCTTAGGAAATCTTTGTTCAAAACACTTTACTTATACGTGCCTATGTAGTGGTCTGTATTAACCTGTGAGCTTTTTATATTGGTCTGTCAAATTGTCACATTAAAAGCAGAAAGACTTGCAAATTCAAAAGCAGCAGAAGAAAAATTATTTTTTAAAATGGTGTAATAGCTTTGAAATAGAGAATGGAGCTGATTTACACCAATGTTATACTTCAGTTCCAGATGAATAGGTATGAGCCATGTCCTCGTTAAGGCAGACAATTAGCTAGCTGTTTATATTCACAGAATTCAGATGCATTGTATAGTGTTATCAGATGGAATAAAGAGGCTGTGCAGAGGAAGTATTACAAGTTTTGGCACCATTTTTAACAAAGTAACAGATATTCATAGCAGTTTCATCGTCAGACTATCAGGATAACCAGAGACAAAACCCAAATGAACTGATTACTCTGGAGGGGATAACATCTATTAGAAGTGGTAAATTGCTTAATTATAGCTTTGGGACTTTCTTTGGCTCCATTCTACATGTGTTGCTTGTTTTGTGGCTGGAGTATATTGTATCAGTGGTGAATATGCACTTGGTGTGGGCTGCGGATCAGTTTTGGTAAGGCATCACTGAAACAGTTCACAGTGATGCATTTAGCCCTGCATCATATATACATTTTTCTATGTTTTGAAGATTCCCTATTGGGGGAATCAGACAGCTGCTTTGTAACTTTGTTTTTCTGTTTTTGCTTTTTGGTACTGCAGCTGTGACACACCTTACTTCAATGAGAAATACTCCTCTTCTTTGCAGCTGTGGGCATACTAGTTCTTTTCTCACTCTTAATAAATGCACTAGCAATCAATAGTTGCATTCTGTGTTGCTGTAACGTGGCATGTTTGCTAGTCACTGGATCTCACCGAAGAAAATAATTGTGTAGAATGGTGAGATGGCTTTGCGGTTTTGCAGTCAGTAAATTTCATTTTACAAGCAAAAAGGCAAAATGCTTATGAAATAAAATATTGTTATTTTTATATGTTAATAAATTTTAATCTGTTTTCTTCCTGTGCTTATGATCATTACTCTCTACCATTTTATATCAGGGCATAAAGCTAGGTGGGCACAAAGCTATTTGGCCTGGAATGTACAAGTAGTGTAGCTTCTGAGCATCATCTACATCATTAAAAAATGGTCAGTCCCAGTATAATTTTTTTGCCATCAAGGAAGAAATAATAAAAGTGATTTTGAAGCTCAGCTCTGTTGGACATGCTGGCTGTGTCAGAGTAATTAATTTCTTAATGGTTGGAATGATTGCTTTTGTTTTTGCATTTAAGTTATTCCTTATTTTTTTTATCATCCTGACAATTGTATTAGTTAACAAAAAGAAAATAAGAAAGGTTGAGAATAAGGAAAACCCCCAAATTTTAAAAGCCATTTTGGATACTAATAATTCTTTTGGTTATAGAATCTGGATTAAAAAAACCCCTAACCTGAAAGTTTTTGTAACGGCAAATGACAGCACAGAAAGATATTACTTAGTTTTTTATCAGCATGTCATAAATCTTAAGGTGACTAGAGTCTAACTTACTGAATAAATTTAGCAGTTAAGCATGAGGGCTTTCTTTTAGAAAAATGATGATTATTTGAGGTATGTTATGTTTTCTTTGTTATATCAAAATTTCATCCTGTCATGGATGTAGGTTTTCTTATCATGATAATGTCTATTTTCCCCAGACAAATCTATCCATGGGTTGTAAATGAATAAGCAATGTCCTTGCGTATTTGTGTCAGGAATGTGTCTGTCAGTAACCCTCTTAACGTCTCTTGTGATGTTTACAGTTCGCTAGAGTCTAACCCATCTTTGTTTTTCAAGTTTGTAGATCTGTAGTAGCAAATACATTTGTATTCCAGGAAAATACCAGAAACAATACTTAACTTTGCCCATATCTTAATAGAAATTCTAATCTTATGGATGCCAGTGGAGTTGGATCTGAATTTTAAAGAATTACCCTTATGTGGTTGTTTTAGTCTTGACCCAATAAATCAAATGGGAACATATGCGTACTGTCATTTTTAAGACAGTGAGAACTGAACTGTTGGAAATATTTTTACTGAGTCTTACTGAAGTGATATAGTTCAGAATGGACATTCACATGGATAGGATTTACAGGATCAAATCTTCTGCATGACTAGCTACTGAGATACAGAGTGCCCAGTAAAATGTTAAGATTCGTTTTATTGCTTACATTTGTGAATTTTTTGTAAAGGTGTGGACTATGTATAAAGGAGAAAGAGATGTCTGTTAAAAAGAAAAATAATATTTTCGAGTAATGATGCTGGTAATATACCCAGTGCATGTCTAGAACAATAGGTGAAGATGTTTGATTATTTAAAATACATGTACTGGGTTAAATTTTAAAATGTATTTTTGAGACTTTCCTATTTTATAGAAATTACTTGTTTTGACTGAATTGTTGTTTTTCATAAAATATTTTTTTCCCTGAAAACATTCTTTGGTAAGTTTATTGCACTTGTATTTTTTTTTAATATTTTTTTTCTATTTGTTGAGGAGTACATATTCCTAGCATACTGGAGAATTTTTTGATTGATTTTCAGACAGCTGGACCCATTGTAATGCTGTTTAATGAGATGAAAACTATTACAGAGACATATTCCTTTAGAAAATATTACAGATTTTCCTCTTGGGAATATTTTGCATGTCTGCACTTCTTGGATGCTTTGAGGGGAAAAAAAAATTCTTTATGAAATAAAGGTTATACTAAGCATGTAACATTTTTGGCTGACGTTACCAACTTTTGGCTGAGATACCTAGGTGGCTAAAGCTTGGAATTTGATGAAATAGTGTGATTTTCTATAGCTATCAGAGATGAAAGCATTGGAGTTTAGACAACAGTTACACACTACTGTAAAATGAAATCTGAAAGATACATATATGTGGAAACTAAATGTTAAAAATCACAAATGAATGTGGTTAAACATAGTCATTACAATTAGTGATATTCATACTAGCAAGAACTAAGTGTTCTTACTGTTTTGATACTTGTCTTTCTGCTGATCAAGGGTCTGGGTCTCCATGACACTGATGTCTATTTCTTATAGACATTTCAATTAAAAAATAAAATGGAATGAACCGCTAGTGCAATTGATATAAGGGCAATATGCTGTTTGCCCAGCAAGATTTAGGGGCTCTAGGTTCTTTGGTCTGAACTTCATAAGGGACAAAGCTATAGGACTGTATAAGAATTTTTTGTCTTTTCCCTTCACCTGTCTTGTTTGGATCTGTGATATTCTAAGTGTACCTAAATATTTAGCAGTCCTAGTTTGATGGTTCTTCAGCGGTATCAGAAATCAGAGCTGCTACAGTCTATTGATTCGTGTGTTGGCAATCTGAGGCCATTTTTCTGAAAAAGTTGTTGGATGCTGAGGAAAACAGATGTAGGTATTGCTGTGGATTAGATGCCTGATTTTAAGTCTAGTGCTCAGCTGAGATTGGAATTAATGGCTGTGGAGCATTCTGTGTGTTGAGAAAGATTATCGAAAATTATCCCAGATCAGGAATGGGGAATTATCACTGGCCGATTTTTACTGGAGTAGCATAGCTACAGTCCACTGTGTATTTACAGTTCAGAGCAATGTCTTGATCTAGGTTAAAAAAAAATCATAAACTCAGTTTAACGTACAGTAAGGTAGTTTCTAGAGAAGTACGTTACTTTATACAATCTTTGTCTCTTAATTAGGAATGAGAGAATGTCTAATGTACTGGAAGAAGCCAAATTTATTTAGAATTCTTTCTAATATCTTTTGTTCTTCATCTCTCCTTTATTAACTTCCAGTATCATTGTCATCTAGTATTTATGTGGCATGGGTGTTTGCTGGATACCGTTTCTCTGTATTGAATGATCAAATGAGTTGGAAGATGCCCATGAGGTCATTCAGTTTGTAACTATGGAACAGAACAGAACTTGTTTCTTTTTTTTTTTTTTTTTTTTTTCCTATTCAAAATAGGCTTATGTTCTAGCTCCATTTCGAAGATGACATAGCTCCACTCTGAATTCCTTTTTTGTCCATAGATGAAGCTGCTAGATGTTTTATGACAATTGCTGACTGGCTATAATCATAGGAACACAAACAGATATTTGAATTTGTTATCTGAAAAAGCGTCATTAACCAGCCATTTTAATGTTTGGCCAAGATTAAGCATCTGTGTAAAGTGTTAGTCATCTACTCTGCTTTTTAGACTGCTTTTTTCCTTCTTAAATGTTATGAGCTCCGAACATATTTCTTTAAGTCAAATGTGGTGTTGGCACCACTTCAGTGTGCTCTGGGCTTGGGTGCTTTAGAATTACTTTGAAGAGTGGCTTTCCAGTTATGTGAAGTTTGTGAAATTACAAACACAACATAGTATTCTATAATAACTAGTTTGAGATGACTGTAATGCCTAGTTCATTGGTTAAAGAGTTTAGCTCACTATAAGATAATAGAGACCCAACTTCAAAATGAACATAACAATGTGGAAAATCAGAAAGCTGTGGATTTCATCTGACTGCTTTGGGGCAGTTAGACTGTGAAACAAAGAATACTTTTGCATATATTTTAATATCAGAATATGATTAATGTGTGATGGTAAGATCAATTCTACTGTCCAGACCCGTGCAGCACACATTTCAGATTTTGAAGACATATATCTTAAACAGTGATGTTTTATTTCCTTTATTCTGTCTAATGAATTTTATGGTCTTATAGCTTTAAATTGAAACAGTGTAGCAGAACACATGAAACTAATTTCTCCACTATGTATATCAGCATAGCTACTAGTAAACTATGTGGATATTTTATATCCTATATGGTAATGGCATATGATATTTTGTGCTGATTGTGTACTGTTCCCAAGTATTTTTCTGTTTCTTGTGCATAATTTTTACTTCTCCTAATCTTCTATTTTATTCAAAAGCATTTTAGAAACAGATCCATGTGAAAAAATACCAGACCAAGCATACTCAAAAAAACATACAGGATCAAGGATTATATTTGATATATTTGCTATTAAAAAAAAATAAAATAGGGGGGAATGTGTTCCTGTATTTATTTCCTCTCTTGAACTCCTCCTGTACGTTTAATGCAGGCCTAAAAAGCTACTCAGCTAGACTTTTTAACTGTAACATTTTCTTTTCATTTCCATAGGCATCTAGTCAGTTGTGGAAGAAAGAGAGGCTATGACACAGCTTTCTTTTATTTCCTCCTCTTCAAGATTTTGCATATCACAGGCACCAGATGTTTTCCTTTGCAGCTTTACCATGTTCTACTTTTCAGTGTGTCATTAGACAGAAACTGAAATGGGAAGTTGTGAGAGGGAAGGGTGATGAAAGCAGCAGTTAGCATTGGCATAAAATTGAAATTCTTGTAGAGATTAAATATAAATTATCATTTTCTCAGCATTAGATTGGAAATCATTGTATATTTTAACAGCACAAAGTCATATTACACCACCAAAATTTCTGCCAAATACCACATTATTTTTTCAAATACTCATTTTGTTTTTATGCTGATTAGGTCTATGCTTACAATTATGCAACAAAGACCCATGAAAGAGAACTGATTTTCACTTGGAGTTGCACAGAACATCTACCGTATATTGGAATATTGGATTTAGAAAGACAAAGAGTATCACTCTAAAATTCTTGAGGAAATTTAGTAAAAAATAGACAACTCAATAGCTAAACCCAATATATTCTTTAAGACCTAGAAACAAGTTTAAACTGGAACATGCAATTTATGTTTTTATTTTTTCTTTTTATTAAACTGTCAGTGTAACTTTGACAGAAATATCCCTGCTGTTTTTAGCACTGTCACGTTGCTTGCCTGTTATTGGTTAGCTGTGGCAGAGTGTTGGGCTTTTCAGAGAACTTAACCTTTCTTAAAACACTATGATAAAATACTGGTGATTTATGCTATACTCCCAGGCCTGTTGAGGTAGGCAACTTTCTTTCTGACCATCATGTAGTGTATTTTTTGTTCTCAAGTGAACTTAATTTGGGAATTTAAACATGATGCCAGAAATCTATCAAGAGACAGCTGTAGTGCTGTACTGATGGTCTCTTTGAGCTGGGAAAAAGGTGTCTTGGCATTTTGTTAAACGTATGTCTAAAGAGGAGAGAACCTTAGGTGTATAGTTTGTTAGAACTATATCTGGATACTATAAAAAATATTTGAGAATGTTTAAGGAAGATACAGGCTAGGGTCTCAAAGTCTCTAGCGTTGCAAAATGCTAACTCCTGACTAGAGTTGGTTCAACCTGGAGAAGCTCAGCTGTTCATCTTCCAGTCACTGTTTTGTGTAATATAGAAATGTTTGTACTAAAAATGAAGAAGTTTTAAAAGAACGTGTTTTGATTTTTTTTTTTTTTTCTTTTTCCCCTGAAACTGGTCTATTTTCTGGTAAAAGTGTCCTGTTGGGGATTCTTTTAGCTTTATGGTATGTACAGGCTTCATGAATTTTATTTCTAGCATTAAAAAATGAGTACAAAAGACAAATTATATAAACAGATGATCAGTTAGGCTAATTTATCTTTTTTGTACCTTAACAGGCTGATGCAAACTCTTGAACACAACTATAGGCTAAATCTGTTTTTCAAGTAGGGGAATTCCTACTTATCTTTTTAAAAAATTATCTGAGCTTGACGTAGATTCTTTTAAAAAGCAAAGATTTTTATTTGAATTAGTTTTACCCACTTTATTTTTCTAGGCAAGTTGAAGTTACTTTTTTTAGTAGTAATAGATTAGCTTTTCTGTTACGTACTGTACCTACAAACTTGTATATGAAGTGTCTTCTAAGAATTTTTAATACCATGACAACATTTATTGATTAGAGATTCATGGTTAATTTTTCAGTGTAAATAAGTAGAGGAAAAAACAGTGGTAGGACAAAGAAACCAATGATAGAAGTAAATATAAAATGACTAGTTTCTTTAGCATAATAAAATCAGTGCAAGGAATGTATTCTATAACTTTTTTTTTTTTCACTGAAAGTTATAGTGTGGAAGCAATAGAGACATTTTCAATGATCCTTTTGGGCATTGAATAATATTCTCTTCATTTGCCAAAATAGGATTAGTGAGTAGATCTCATTAGGAATTTGCACATGACTGCATTTTTATATAGATAAAAGGGAGCAAATTCCTCAAAGTCAAAGAAAGTCGGGAAAATATCTAAGAATCCAAGCAGGTAGAAAGCATTACTACAAGGATATTTTTTCAGTGCCTGCCAGGCAAAATTAACTTGCCTTCTTTCTTAAAAGAATGTATGCTAAGTATCAGAATCAGGAAAGTTTTTGATAATTTAATGAATAAGATCCACAGCAAAAGATAATTAAACATTGAAAACAATGAAAAATATATTTTTTTTTCACTTGAGTACAATCATAACAAAAAAAATACATAACAGTAGTAAAGATTGATTAATTTTCATTAAAAGTTACTTGTAAGTCTACGTGTTGATAATCTTTTGTAGAAAGAAGTCTCATTATTAAAAAAAAGATAGAAATATATTTTTTTTTAAATGTACAAACCTATTTTTAAAGGCGTCCTTTTTTCTTCACGTCATATTTATGACCTGACCTTCTACCTCATCACACTTTAATCCTCAGAAATGTTGTATTTATAGTCCAGGTTTTCAAAAATAGAATTTCACAACTTACATTAGTCATCACCTTCACCTTCTGCTTCCTTTGAAATTAATGCTACTTAAAGCACCCATCAAAATTGTTCCTGAACTCACTGAATGTATAAGGATTGTTGGATAATCTCCCTAAGTCACATCAACAATTTTTCTGCATAGAACTTAGAACATATTTGAGTATTTGTGAGCAAATGATAAAAAAAGAAAAAAATCTTATAGGCCCAAATAATTGCTTTACCACTGTATAATCTGATGATATTAAAGCTGTTTTGATATGCCATCTTGAAAACAAGATGAAGTTTTAATGTTTACATCCGATACTTGGAATACTTGTGCCTGTTGGAGAATCGATGTCCGGTGTCACAGTCAGAAGTTAATTTAATAAGAAAAAGAAGTGATTGCAGTCATTAACACTAATGCATATGTGTATACAATTCTTAGACATATGAAGGACCAAAACAAGAAGGTTGCCAATCTGAAGCACAATCAGCAAATGGAAAAGAAGAAGAATGCACAGTTGCTGGAAGAAGTTCGTAGGCGAGAGGACAATATGACCGACAACTCTCAACATTTACAAGTGAGTTTATTTTTCAATTGTGTTTTAAAACCATCAAAGAAATTACACTTCTCTTTAGCTGTGTGTCTTCCAGGATGTACAATGAATCTCTTCCCACATAGACATGATGACTCTCTCCTTTCCTGCCAGAGGATGCACTACAGACTTCAGTCGCATCCATGAAATATTTACTATTTAGGATCAGGAAAAAACAATAGAATTTGAAGCCCTCTTCTCACAAGGGCTGTGTTTTACTTATTTAAAAGCAAGTCAGTCATTACAGCTTGTTTTGAGGAGAGTCAGAAAATAGGATAATTATCCTTTCTGGATTGTATTTTTGTGCTATTCACAGCATTATATCCACAAGCCATAGTAAGATTATATAGTGTGGTTATGAATGTTCAGCATGTTTGAATATCAAATAGAAGTATGCTGCAATTTTTTTTTCTTTTTTTTAATCTGGGCAGACATTTGCATATCTGAGTGATTAGTTCTGTAAAATACAAGTTAGTTTTTCAAAAACATTGAATTGTATAACAGAAATTCTGTCATATTTTTCAGTGTGGAGATTGAATGCAACAACATTTGAGACCCATGAAGCCCCTTCCTGTTCTGTGTTTCTAGATGTAGCTCTTTGCATTAAATTCCTCTCTCTGGGAGTGAAATTCTATATCAGCAGGGATACCATCATCTGGTTGCATACTCAGATCATTTAACGAGTGTGATTTGATCTTATTAACTCTCTGTACATGCATATGCAGTGGGTTAAAAGAGTGAGGATAGATTGTCTAACAAGGTAATGGTGAATTTAGAATCCTCACTAAAGATTATTTTTATCTTATGTACTTAGATTTAGCATAGAGGAGCATTGGAGACAGCTATAGCTATGTCATTTGACAGATCTCTTATAATCATTACTGCACAGTTACTACATCAGCAACTTTTTTCTTACAGTTGGAAAGAAAAGTTCTGTATCTCTTTTTTGTTTAAGATAGACTTTGAACCTTATTCTAGGAGAATTTCTACAGTTTGTAAGTTATTGAGTTCAGGCACTGAGATTTGACAGTTAATTAGATGATTTGGTTAAATGCTACATTACATACTAGAGAATTTATATTAAAGACCACAAAACAAGTTTGATGCTTGACATAAAAATTATTCTCTGAGATCTGACCATGAAAAACTATGAAAAGAAGTACTGATTTCTGTCAACAACATCAATGTCTCCATATCCAGTGTTTATAGCAAGTCTAATTTACAGTGCAAAATATCAATTTTGCCTTTTTCTGGTTAATATAATGAGTTCCTGGAAAATTTCCAGTAGATGGAATTTGACCCTCACATGCTTCATATGGTATGATGTTTCTCATGTGTCCTTATATGCAAAATGGAGAACTTAACACCACACCTCTCTTCAGGCTTGTATTGGTGAAACTGTATATCAGAATCAAGTTCAGAAATTGATACATTATTTATGCATCTGTGAAGTGTTATGTATACTTTACAACCTTTACCATTACGTACTGATTGCATCACCATGCATTCCACTGCATGCGACATAGTAATAAAACCTTATGAAGTATTTGATCTGACAATATGATATATCAAAATCAAATTTCAGTGTTGAGCAGGTACTTGTAATTAATGTAGTTCAGTAAAGAGAATTTATTACATCTTTATTTTTTCAGTATTATTTTGGAAATCTGTCAGAGTTGTGTGATCACTAGAGAATAGAAATCATTCCTATGGTCTTTGATGTAACTGCTATACTTGGAGCTTGCAAGTCATGTGACGAGAATGGGTCTACCAAATGGAAGCAGCATGGCTGAATAGCCTGAATTTAGAAAGAAAAAAATTTGTCTGGTGTATAGCTCTTCTGTGCCATTCACTTGCTATAAAGCATTTACACACTAAGAACAGTTTATGAAAACCAGTTAAATAGGAACTGTTATTTCTGTTACTATACCTTGAAATGTTAATATTTTAATACTGTGTACTTCAACATATTACTTTCAGTAATGTATGTGTGTATGTGTTGTGGCCCATCCTGCACTTGCCGAACTGCTGGGAAAGTGAAAAAGCGAGGATCCCAGCTGCTTCTGCCTATGCGTAAGTGCTTTGCATTCCCCAACTCTTCCTCCAGTAGCTGCAAGAACAACAGGAGGAAGTGAGTATTGGTTGTCTGTGCTGCTGGCACTCTGGTAGAGCCAATCCTGCCCTCTCTGGTATAACCAAACCAGGAAGTCTGCTGCTGTCATCAGTTTGCTGCCATAACTAATCGTTACATTTCCTGTGTCTAAAACATGTCCTCATTTCCTTGGGTTATTTCTTCCTATGCCTTTCTTAATGTTGACTGTTGTGTTCATGCAGGACTGAATATGTTCTCTCATTGCAGTTTGCTTCTTTAGTGAATTAGACTGGCTGTCACTGCATGGATCACAGAGAAGGCAAATCCACCCAAACGAAAATGGCTTGTTTGACTTTACAGATTAGGCCATAAAATATCTGGAGATATGCAGTTGCAAAGAGAAGTTTGACTCTACAGCACGATTATGTGTTCAAGTGAATCCCTAAGAAAACAAAGTGAATGGAGAAGGATAGAGAAAAGCAGCCAAACTTGATGAACATCTGGCAGCTTTTTCCTTCCCCAGCAAATTAAGATACAGAGTTGGTTTGGTCTAGCAGGTACAGGAGACCAATACTATTTTACTGCTTCAAGGGACTCTTTCCAAAATGGGCTTGATAACATGTGTGCTTGTATGATTACTTCTTTTGTAAGATTAAGGAAGATGGGGTAGTGGTAGTATCTGGCACTTTTTATTCTGTTCTTGTGAGGTAAAGGAATTATTCTCTGTGGAATTTCCTTAGAGGTTGCTTTCAAAAATGAATCACAAAATTCATTGTTCCAGTAAAAGCTCATGGATATTACTTCTACATCTAATGAAAACATGTCCCTGCCTCACATATTGGTTCCCTACAATTGCAAGATTTGGGGAGCTTTTAATTGTTCTACATAAGTGCCATAGTGAATCTTGCAAGTAAAGCAAATAGTTTGACATTCAGCAGTGGAAGTAACATGACTCTGATGTGCATTTATTCCGCTGATAGGAGAGTATTTTGATTTAAAGTTTTTCACTGGTTTATTTGTTTTATATGCGTAAGGTAGTTACAAATGCTAGGTGAGAGCACCAAGTCTTTTTCTTTTATGAATCTGCTAAGTAGGTGATTGACTGGTTAAAAAGCCAAACAAACTTTAAAGCTCCAGTCAATTAGCCTTGGTATACAAAGGAAATTTTTTCATAAGAGTCTTTTAAAAAAACCCCTGCTCCTTGGTGGAGCTGTATAAAGAGCAAGTATCTTTTAAAATGCAAGTTTTTACTTTTAAAAAATTTGATCAAGAGCACTGGTAGATGCAGTTATGATTTTGATTGGCCTATATGGCTTGTTATTTCAGGGTGATTTTGATTTGAGGCTTTTGTACCTGGTCACATAAAACTGTTTCATGTACTCGGCATAAGATAAATGTTTACTCCAATAATATTTAGCCGCAAATGCCTGCATGCACGGTGGAACACATCCGCTTTCCGCATGTCTGAGTATGCAGTTACATTTATAAGTGTTCTAAATTTGAATTTATTTATGCATGTGTTCAAAAGGATACATATAATGAAGTATGTAATAGGTAAATTTATTTTCTTTCCTACCAACCCAAGGGTACAATACTTTCCCCAGGAAGCAAAATATAAACTGAAGTTCTTCTAGTGATGTGAACATATACAGAATTCAAATTGGGATGTAAGAATTGACTAAATGAATAATCTGACAGAGTAGAATACTTCATCACTCTTGATATTAAATTTCAGTTTATAAATAATATATAGAGTTAATAAAATGTTGTAACAGTAGTGAACTAAGGATTTAAGTGAGGCAGCATTTGTGGGGAGACACATAATGTGAGATATATGATATACTTTGAAAAAACAGTTTTTGGGAGTACTATGCAACTGCTAACTAAAAATAAAGTTAATTGGTGATTCATTAAATATGAATTAACATGTTAGTAAACCACAGGCATCTGATCACCTTTTCTTGCTACTGTTTATAATATCTTCTACTATGTTTAATAGAAACACTATGTTTATAGGAATTTATAACACACAGTGCTTGTGTCTATAGTGTACTTGTTCCATTTGTGAATGATGTATTGAGGTGTTAGGGTACAGTATATCCTAAAATTCTCTGGCCTGATGTAATGATTGTATTTGTTGGCTAGCTGTGATAAGCTCAGCTGAGAACTGAAGAGAAATTAGACTAGTCAAATCTGGTTTACTCCCTCCAAGTCTCAATCCCTTTTGCAGAAGTACTGCAAAAGATGTAATAAGAAAGCTAGTAGAATTGTCCATGGACCATTCAGTGAGTCATTCAGGGCAAACTGAAGCAATCAGCTGAAGTGCCACCCATTTTGTACAGCTTAAGTAGGGGCTGAAGATCTACCCGTTCAGCTGTCCACTTGCTTTCCGGTAGGTTTGAAGAAGTTCAGAAGTCTGCAGTTTCTCTGAAGCTTCAATAGTATGTAATAGTTCCTGAGGCTCGTAGAATCACGTATATTCATGACACTTTTCACTATCTTTTCAGATAAAACCTCTCAAAGCTGGTTCATATCCTAGCATCAGTGCTTGCAGGTCAAGTTTGATTCTCTGATGGCCCCATCTCACAGCACTCCAAGGCCACTGCTGTGATGGAGAGTGCTCTGGGGATGCCTGGGGAGGGAAGTCACTTTGGTCTCCCTCAGCTATCAGCTATAATTGTGAGTGATGCTTCAGGTGTGGTTTTGGGGGGTTATTTGGATCACTGTAAAATTGGAAACATCAAGGAGCCAGACTTCAGATTAATTCTTGGGAACAAAGAATAGTTGTGAGTTTTTCTGCTTTTTCCTCCACAAATCAAGGGCAGACCTGTGCAAATCTTGCCAGATGTGATGGTCATCTATTACATAAAGCATCACAGCTGGAGAGCTGGCCCTTGAACACTTTATCATGAAATTTTTTGAGAATGGTGTATCTAGCATGCCTTCACTTTTTTCTCTTTTTTTTTGGTCTGTCTTAAAAAGATAAGCCTTTTTGAGAATGCTGAGCAAAGAAATATACAGGTATCATGTCATAAAAGTGGTGCATAATTCCTCGAATCTCTTTGCAGGATCTTGAAATGTTATAGTTGTGAGACATGTTTATTTCCTGGGATGCATTTTTCTCGATTCTTGCATGGAACTTGTTTGTTCCAGTAACACTGTTACCTCAATAGAATTGGGAAAGAAAACATTTGCATAACGTTGAGAACTTGAGTGGGTTTGGTTTTGATTCTGATTTTCAAACCTGCAGTAATAACAACAAAGTCTTTTCTTTTCTCTAGAATAAACAATAAGAATGTGCATGTAATAATATTCCCATATGTCTCATCACATAGCTGCAAAGGAAATTAAATGTACGCTTTTGTCTGATTATACTTTTCATAAAGGTAACCTATCAATTTAATAACTGAATTGAAGCTTATGGAATCATATCTTTACTAAGTCCAGAAACACTTCTCTGTGGAAACTTTATGCAAACTGTCTGATGCATACATGTCACAAGAGAGGTGCCAAGCTGAGCCTGAAAACAAAGTTAAGAAGTTTAATACCCTATTCTGCTCTGAGCTACACAGCTTCTGCCTTTTCTTTTGGTTTATCTGCTGGAAAAGTTTTTGACTCTCCTAATATTTTAAATGCTTGGGTTATTTGTCACAATTCTCTTTCAGATAGCTTGGATTTTCTTCAGGTGGAAATCCACATGCTGAAAAGAGATGTTTCACTTAAAAAAAATTCTTTTTCAGTGTGACAATGTGTAGTTCTCATTGGTTTCAAATTACGTATACTGGCAGCTTGATCAATGCTCGAAGTGTCAAGTACTGTGAAACAGATTGTGCACCCATATACATTTTCCAGGTGTAAATATCTTGCTTTTTAAACAGAGTCCAGCATGTCAGCCTTGGTTTGTCACTGGACATATTGAGGCAAGGCAAGAATTCTAGTTTTTCAATAGTTTCATACGGGCTGGAAATTTAGTCTTAGGTAATGAATAAAACATGATAAGGAGAAAGTCCTATTAAAAGAGATAGAAAAACTGGGTAGTTAATATTACTGCTCTATGATTCTTGCCGTGTGACTATCTCTGATATCTTACTGAAAATAGCTCCCAAGAGATTTCACAGCTAGTCAGTGTGAATCCTTAAACGTGAATTTATTTCTTTATTTTTCACTCTGTGCTTCAGCGTATAATTTTCATAGTTCTAGAAATACAAAATATACTAAAGACATAGCATATTGCCATATGTTATATCTGTCTTTTAAAATAAAATAGAAGCATGGCCTAAACAAGACGTACACCTGATATTAATTTATTATGATTTTTCTCTTAATGCAGCATATTTCCTACTGCATTGTCTCAAAAACTTTGAAACTATAATATTAATAAAAAGAGGAAGCTAGGGAATGAGATGAAGTCTTGCATATAAAATTGAACAGACTAGTGTAATCAGTTCAGAGACAGAGGAAACAGTCATGACTTATGCAGACAGGCATTAGTGTACGTAGCTGACATAAGACAGGAGAGAATTCATTGCATAAACACACAGCTTTGTATTTATTAGTGCTGAAATCCATATGCAATGAGAAAAGTCAACCTTTTAAGAGGTTAAAGTCATGAGTTATTGTACTAAAAGTGAATTCTAGTTTAAGCATGTATCCGGAGGTGGACCTATACCTCTCTGGAAGGCTTTACTAATTCCAAGTGTTTAGAAGATTCTGTATGTTTCTGTCTTCAGAAGGCTGGTCACTTTGTGGGGGAAGGTGGAGATAAGATTGGAATTGTGTCTTTTACACCATTCCTCTTCAATTTCCACAACGTGCATGGTGATGTGTCTGTGCATGGTCTAGCTCTAAGTAGAATTGCTCCGTACCTCTCATTGAGTTGTGGGAAGAGGATAACGGGAAATAGATGACTGCTCTTGATTTTCCTCTCTCAATAATGTGAGCAATCAGAAACACACAGATGAGATAGACTTTTGATATATCTACAGAGGCAAAAGAGAAGATAAGTTGTGGCCTGCATTGCTTGTGAAGATCTTACCTCTTGCTAAGATTTCTGCTATCAGATACAAGAATTTTGAAAGAAAAGCTGGGTTTTTTGAAAGTCTGTGTAAAAGTCATCTGCAACAAGTCTTTCAGTCCTTGTGTAAGTTAATAAAGAAGCATAAGGTTTTGGAACCTGTTCAATGACAAATTCAGAAGGTGGGGTAAGCTACAGCTAGAATAAAGTTCTTCCTTTAAAGATCCAATGGACTTGTTTGTGGAAAATCCAGAATAGAAACTTATTTTTGTTATGGTTGTAGTGAGTTAAAATCTTACTTAACCAGAACTTTTCTACAATTAAAGCAGAAGCTTAATGATGCATGTCACATTTAAGATCGAAGACTGTGATGGTCTTGTGTTGTGGTTGTCCTGTTTAATGTTATAGTCCATGCAGAAATATTTTCGACAACAACCTTATTTCCAAAGTTCACACTAAATTGTAATTTTTTTTACTGGATACATTTGTTCAAGTTGTTGCAAATGCTTTTTAACAGGTGAATTGATTCCAAGTGCAAGTGAGCAATTTTTGGAATTTTTGGCTAAGTTGCCCATATATAGTCTATTATGTTAATGAAGTAACATACAAAGAAATGTAAAAGTCAATACTTTATGCTAGTTTTCTGTAACACATCTACCAAAATCTCTTCAATTTATTGCTTGAAAACTAAAATATGTTCTTGTATGCTCCTGTTTTCAAACTATAGGTTCCTTGGGGACTGTAAATTTTTGTCTTTGAGTGGTTAAACTGAAGTTTGGTCAATTTGTAAGAAAATTAGTGTTCATGTACATATCAAATAGTTTTACACTTAAAAAGCAAGAGTTATGTACTAGCAAATGGAGAGAACCTAGCACAGTAAATTACACAATTGTGTGCATTAGTCATATGTTCATGGGTACTTCCTTTGGCATTTCTCTGCTTCTCTAATTATAACTGGATTTTGCCAAGATAGAGTGTAGCTGATAACTACAACCTTGAAAATGCCCAGGCTTCAGCAAAATGTATAGTTTATTAGAAATTTCACACAGTTCAGGGAACTTTTTTTCTCTTGTGGATATCTAGGAAAAAGGCAGGAATTGCATTTTCTTGAAGCAGTCATTTTCATGTAGCTGAACATAAATTTTTAACAGAAGTTTTGAAAAAATAGGACTTAACAAAACTGTCTTTTCTGTGACATTTTGATAATCAATCTATAAAAAAATCTTTGAGCGGAGACTCGGGCAGTGGGTAATAGAAAAAATAAATAAGCCTGTGATGATATACTGCAATGTATTAGAAAATGATTACCAGATTAGAAGTGCATACTTACAAAAATCAGACTAATCAATTTAAAGACACATAAGGCTATTGAAGACACAGCTAGTGTACTTATCTTCAGATTTCTAACACAATATAAATACAAATTCAGATTGTAAACATGGATGGACATTTAGGAATTTTCCTTCCTTGGCCTGTGGAAGTTCCATAAGTTGTGGATAAATTCCATATGTGTTGCCAAAATGTGTGTTGAACTTCAGCCAGTAGTTTAAGATTATGTTGAAGAAAATACTTCTGAAAAGTTTTGGGTGAAGAAAAGTATTTGAGAGTCTACAGAGGGCAGGAAGGTTGGTTGGTAGGTCTGAGGATCAATACCAGAAGTGGGTTTTTTTTGGAGGGGGGATTTACTTTGACATTTGTTTTCATTGTGCAGTGTAATCCTCAGAAGCTCAAACTACTCTTGTAATAAAATGTCCCTATAGACAATCTGTGAAAGCCTCTTCTAGACTCATAGTCTCTTAAATCTTTTATTCTTTGTCATAATTGGTAGGTTGACAGAAGTGACTCAGTGTTCTGTGCTATGTTGGTCTAACCAGCTATAATATAAAAAAAAAAGTTTAGTGGGTAAAACATTATCAGTACAACTGTTATATGTAGTTGTCATGTCCTTTCTTTTGTCTAGACTATTACATTATATGAGTATGTATAAAATAACATGAATTTTATTCTTAGAACTACCCCAATTTATTACTTTTGGATTTTTAAGGAAGCACACAGTATTATAGAACATTATATATAATTATTAGTACAACATTTGCACTATTACAAGGACTTCTAGACCATCCCATATCAGAAAGTCCGAACACTGACTTTCTCATCTTTCTCAGATTCTACACTTAAGTCAGAAACATAATGTTTTCAGTGTTGTCTAAGTAATGTTGATTCACTGACTTCATTTACCCAAGAATAAAACCTGGACATCTTGATTTGCAAACAAAGTTAAATTTGTGTATTCTAATAAATTATTTAGAAATGTGTGAACTGCAATTATTGACAAGTATTTTATGTTTAGATTAAATAAGTTATTTCCACTGTATGCTTTAAGAAGTTCTTAGTGGAAAAGGGCATATGTGGTAAGGCACTGGAAGAAAAACATCCTGTTGGAAAAAACAAAACTGCAACAAAAGGAAACAGGAAAAATTTAATGTGATACACCTTTTTTTCTCTCCCTCAATATTTATGTAATAACTCACACATGTGGGACTCCTGTAGTCTCCAGGGGGCAATCACATTCAACATGCATCAAAAGAAATAGTTCAGTTAAACCAACTCTTCGTACCCAGCAATAATTACCACAGGTTTGCACTGAGATATAGTTGCAAAAGGTTAGTAAGTAGGGCATCTGCAAATCAAGTCATATGTCAACTCTACATCAATAACCTCATTATAATAGATGTTAATGTTTCAGCACATGACTGTCCAATATAGCATTCCACATTTAGTTCATTTTTAACTTTTACATTGACTTATAGCTCATCTAATATTTTACTGACTTATGTATTTAAACACTCTATATTACATAAATTATAATCAATGACAAACCCAATGATTTAGATTGAAATTCTGCAAAGTGAAATTGCAGTAAAATGTCTGACCCTATTCGTGTAGCTGTCTTCAATGTAAGATGAATATAGAAGGTTTAACTTTGTAATAAAAAAGCGGTATAATGGAAACTTGTATTAGAGTAGATTTTCCAATTTAGTAATTTTTAAAATATATTTACATATCCCTTTTTTAATTTTCAGTTTTCACAAATGAAAGCTGTTTTCCTATATATAAACTAGCAAAAAAGTAATCATGTTCTAAAAATACAACTGAATAGCTAAATTCTATGCAAACTGTATCTCTATATATTCTATTTGTAGCTTATTCATGGGCTATAACTTTTTTTGTTGAAAGCTTGATAGGCTGGATGAAAATATAAAAAGGTTTTCAAAAGCCTCCTTGTGCTCTGCATCAAGCTCAGATTTCTAACTAGTTTCATAATTTGGTCTTCTTGTATTTACCCGTTTGTAACCAGTGCTAGCTGTTGCTGCTGTTTGTCACTCTCCATAGATCGTTTCAGATAGCATGCAAGTCTGTTACTAATACATCTGGTCAGTAACAAAAGTTCTGCTTGAGATAAGCCTAAGTAGAATTATTTTGATCGCTTGCTAATAAGCCAGATTTGTACTGATTATCTCTCATTACAAGTGTTCTGTAATAGCCTTATACACTTACTTACGGACTACCTCTTGTTACACACTGGAAAGAGAAGGGAGGTGAAGGTGCTTCTTTACATAATCTTGTCTAGAACACTCCTACCTTGGGAAGTTTTCTTAAAGTTATTTATTGTAAATGCATCTTTGCTTTGAGAAGCTTTCATATGATAGATTTCATTAGAAGATTTTCAGATCAAATTTCACTGTTATACTTTGCCAATCCCTTTTTTTTTAATTGTTTGGTTTTAGTTGGGCAGAATTTAGCCAGCAAAAGTAGTGATGATAGAATAGATAAGTCAGGGAAAAAGGAAGTGATTTTCAAATTTCAAGTTCAACCATCAGACCTTGGAGTTAAAGAAAATATACTTCACTTCTAATTTAAACAAATACAATATGATCAGATTAAACCCAATTAGAAATGAACAAGTATTGGCCACCTACTGAAATTTGTAGTTACTTAGAGCAAAGGCATATTCAGATATTGACTTCTTAACCACGGAGGTATGAGAGTAAATTGTTAATATTTCGGATTCCTAGCTGTTTTGCAATACATGCAAGTTAAAACAGTACGCACAAGCTGCCAGAAAATACTCATTTGTGACTAAAGGTAAAGGTAGAACTTTTAAGCGTTCAGTTAAGAAACCACACATTTGACAAAACATGATTTATTAATAGATCTCAAAGTATTTTTACAGAATAGAGATATAACAAATATATTGAAAGAAATAAAGGTTGTGCACAAGGTGTCCCAGATGGCTGATGGCACCATTAAGGAGCATAGACTTAATTTTAGTATATCCAGTATTCTATTTACTGGTCTGAACTGTCAACTTCTAAGATTTTGAAGTGCTGCGCTACTCATGATACTAAAAATATTTGCTAATGAATTGATACTGATTGTGAGATACTTGGTGCAGCTGAATTTGATACAGTTTTTGGTCTAGTGAGTGACTGGAAGACTGCTTTAGCATGTGAAAGACAAGGACGACTAGATACAGTGTTAACCATTTTGCAGCAACTAGGCAGTTTTACTAATCTCTCATTTCTCTGTGGATGGTCTATAATAACTGCATTTGAAGAAAAAGAAGAGTACTGCCATTTCCACATTAGATTTCTTTTACAAAGGTTCAGCTTTTTTTTTTAACCTGGATTATCAAACTAACAACACCGGAGTACAGTACATTAAATTTTATAGAAGGCTGTTCTTTCAAGTTACAGCTAGGGTCCTTACTGCTTTAACAAGCATTTCTTTGATCCTCTACTTCTGTTTGTATTTTTCTATTTATCTTTTTCCTTGGGAAACAGCCTGTTCAGCTTTCTGCATCTTAAAAAGACTCCTTCCCTAGAAGGACCTTGGAGAAAGTCTGATAGGTTATGGATGTTGTTGAAGTCCCAGTGTTCTCACTAAATAAATGTATTAATACAATTGTAGTTTTTTTCCTTTACATCTTTCATCATTGTGAAAATTCTAACAAATACATTTTGAGTTATTCTTCGTATTTCTGTGGATATTTCAGTGACATGAATGAGAAATGCTTTTACAAATGCATTTGTCCTTTAGTGGGATGGAGTTTTATTAAGCAATATTATTCAGTATCAGCCGGTCATGTTCTTTTCACAGTTGCATATTGGCATAGTGAAAGAAGCATTTTACACCTACTCTTTAGCTGTCACATACTTCTGTCATATTGAGAACTACTATAATTTATCCATCTAGAAGCTATGACAAAGATGAAAGCCAGGTATATGTGATCCTCCCCTCTTTTTTTTTTTTTTTAAATTTCAAAGGAACATTATAACAATGTGAACAGTGTCTCACATGAGTGCTATAGTCACTTCATTTTGAAAAATTAATTTTGTGTTTTCCTGCGTATGGGGTGAATTCTTGGCTCTAGTAAAGTTAATGGGAATTTTGCCACTGCCTCGTCAGACAAAGATTTCTCACATGAAGAGAAAAATAATTAAAAAACATATGTACGCACAAAAAATAAACTTAAAAGGTCATTGAGAAAGCAGATCTCAAGTACAAATAGGAACAGCCCATTGTCATTCATCATTATATTTGATCTGTTGACGGGAGTTGTAATTTGTGAGAAAGTCCTTCTGCAGCCAGTTGTAAAGTTTGTCAAGACTGGCTTTTCTGACTGTGTGTTCTTTTATGAGAACATTTGGCTGCCAAGTCCTAACAAATATCATTACTTCTCTTAATACAGACATTAGAAAAGACTGCTAGAAGGCTGCTGTTTGGTTCTTGTGCTTTCAAATAGGCCTTGATCCTTTATGCATGATGGTTTTGTTCACCTTTTTCTTACAAAACTGATAAACACTAAAATAATTAGTGCTATAAGCAGGATAACTGACATCTTAAACTGTTCTTTTGTATCTTTTCTCTAAATGTGAAATAAGCATATCACAAGAATACTAGAAAGCTAGCATATAAAGCATCACCTAATAGCTTCCTACCTAAAAAACTTTGCTGTGGATACGTTCATGGGATACCTGGATGAAGGTATCTGAAATCCATTGTGGTAGGATATGAATTATTAGTTATATTTTGCTGCCTGACATAAGGTAACTTGTGTGTTGTTCATTCTCTAAGGTGCTTTATTCCAATTTTCAACTGCAAATTACATTCTTTCCTTACCCAATTGAAATGTGTATAAAGTACCTATTACATTAAAACACGTCTTGAATTATCTAGTAGACAGTCAGGTTAAATAGTCTATCTCAAATCCTGAAAATCTTAAAAGCTAAAAGGGAAAGTTTCATATAAGGGTTGTCCTGGATGATCCCATGAATTGTGATTTCTCCATTCACTTCTCTGTGACACTTTGAAAAGCCAGGACATTATTAAATATACGTGAAGACATCTGAAGAATATTTTTGCAGCTTCCCAGTGCAGAATTACCCTGTAATAGCACTCTCCTGCTCATAATAAGGGAAGCAGGGACCATACACAAACATTTTGATACTAATGCTGATGATCATGGAAATGAGCAAGCTGCAGCTGAAGTCAGAGGGGATCCAGGAGGCAGGACTGGGGATAGAAGTGGGCACAGGGCTGAGCTGAGATGGAGGTCCAGGGCCTGTAGGCAGGGAATGAGGGAAGGCCCCAGGTGATGCCAGTCAGGGCCATTAAGGCCTGTTCATGCCCTCAGGACCATGACAGCAGCACAGCCCCTGCCCCCTGCCTCCTCCTAGTCCTTCCCCATCTTCCTGTCCTGGAGGTCTGGGCTCCGAGAGGACTGGCTGTGAAGTGACCTATTCGCTATGGTATGTCAGTGGTCTGTTTCAGGGGACAGGGAGGTCGCACAGGGGACTTGGAGCTGGGTCAGCGTCATGGCAGGGACATGGCTCAGGGGCCTGCAGCTGGTGAGGGGGAGTTGGTGTTTGAGGCTGTGACTGAGAATCTCCCCCACCCCGCCACTGACAGAAGTCTCTGAGGAGCCTGGGGCTGGGCAGGGTGTTGGCTGCTGGGAGATGAGAGCCCAGGGCCCTCAGCAGGAGGGACATAGGCAGTCTCTGTGGTGTAGGACTGCAGCAGGCCAGGGCTCACTCCCAGGCTGCAGGCCAGGTCAGGCCAGCTGCCCCCTCAGGGACCAGGAGCACAAGGACACCCAGGCATGGGCTGTGCCCTTGCCAGCTGGTCCAGTCTCAGGATTTCAACATGGTGGACAGAGCTGGGTGCTGGCAACAGGGTCTATCCACAGTCCCAGGCATGACTAGTGATGAACTGGGTCCAAGGGCCATCGGGGAACCCAGTCAGGAGGAGCAGGAGATAGTGCTAGAGGCCTGACTGGGGATAACAGGCTGCCATGTACCCTCCAGGTCCACTCAAGAGATGAGATACCAAGATCTAAGGGCTGATGTCTGTCTGGGGAACAGGGATGGAGACAGGTAAACCTACGACATAGTTCTGGCAGATGTATGGTGTATTATGTAAACTGTTTCCTTCACCTGACTGTTGGTTTGACTGAGTTATTTCATACAGAAAACTAAAAAAAAAAAAAAAAAAAAAATCCTTCAGGGGAAGTGCTGAAAGGTAAAGACTTTCTGGATCTCTGTACATCCTTTTCTCTGTCTGTCTCCACTCAGTATTTTAGCCAGGTAGTGCCTACCAGAAATACCCTGTACTACTGAGGTATATCTCAATTGGAAACATCACTCAAATACAAAGCAAAAGCCTCAAGATTAAAAAGGGAACATTTTACACAAAAGGAATGCTTCAGTTTAAAATAGTTGTATAGTAATCATTCAATTAAACCATTTTAAGTAATTGAGGTATTACTATATGGTGTATTTATTTTCCCTGTCTTTTACAATGAAGAGCTATCAGATTAATATTTCTACCTGAAATTTCTGAGAAAGGAGTAAGTAGTTTAAATGGGTAGTCTTTAAATCTATGCTTGTGTTAGACTGCAAATATACTAGATTTAGTAAAAGGGCACGGACATAAGTGCCTCTTCATTTGTATCAGCTTTCTTATGGTTCTGGAATATACATCATCAAAGGTCATATATAGATGCAGTTTTGTCCTCTCATTCTCAGTGGTTGGAGAATGTAATGTTAATTTTAATGCAAAACTGGTATTGGTGGGTAGACTCAGTTGCATGTGTTGAAAATTATGTACACAGCTACCTTGAAGCATTACAGCACATTTGCTTGTAGTTTTGTTACACTTCTTCCTTGTGGAAGGAGTCTTATGAGAAATGAGAAAACTGCAGTTTCAAAAATTTTTAAAGATGTGCTCCCTTTCCCTAAATTAATGATACATTTACATGTGCATCTTACAGTTGTGTTTTACTTGCTCTTGTTCCAGGATTAATGCTGTAATTACAGCGTTTGGTGTGCATGTATTAAATGCTCCTTCACAGGTTATGACACATGTGCAGTGACCATCTGTCCTCTAACCCAGATATGGATATAGCAAGTAAAAATCTATCTGTCCCTTCTAGCAAGGTTCAGAAGAGTCTGCTGTCCCTGATAGGGTGTGTGTTTTATTTTGTTGTCATATTTTTTTTTACGTTTTTGTATTTCCACCTCAAATTTATTGTTCTCAAAACTAGTTCTTGAGTAAAAAAGCAACTGACCAGATGTTTCATATAGTGATTGAAAGTCAGGAAATCAGGCAGAATGTAACTATAGTGTTTGGCTTTAAAGGAACGTGTAATCAATAATAAATTAAGTGAGCTGGTAACAAAGGACTTAAATGTTTTTCAAAACATTAGGATGCTGCAAAATAGCTCAGTATTTTCAAGAAAATTTGAGATGATTAGCACTGAATATGTATTCAGAAGGAAAAAAGAACTTTCCCACTGGATTTTAATGTAATAATTGAACAAAATCTAAGTCAAACTAGGTCCGTAATATGAATACGTGAACTTATACATGCTAGTATGAATCGTGAATGCCACAAATTTATTTATCTTTTAGAAATTATGTATCCATACATTTAGAAGTTATAAACTGGGGGAAAAAACAGTGGGTTTGTGTGTGTGTTTATTCTGGAAAGAATCTCTCTTTGGTAGAATCAGTATTGAAATATGAACGAATTGAAGTCTGCTTAAGAGAAATGAATTTTCTGAAGCTTTTAGTTTCAGTCACATTCAGTATGCATATTGCTGTTACATTTTTTTCTGCAATCTGAAAATTTCATCCAATATTAAAAATATATAAATCTAAAATTTGACCCAAATTTGATTTTTATTCTGATTTGTGTTTTATGTATATAAAAGGTTGTATTTATTCCTCTGCACTTTCTCAGTCATGTAGTTTTGTCAAAAACTTCATTAACATTTGCACAAAGCCTTGTCTTTATTGTTCATGTCTTCTTCTTCAAGCTGCAAATTGCAGCTTATGTTGTCAGGTGTGGTACAGCTGTCGTGACTACCACTGATATTAACTGCTGATACTATACTGTCTGTAGTTTAGTATTTTCAGTCAAATAAAGAAATTGAATACCAGCCTATGCTGATTGAATAAAATGAAATTGAAATCTGCCTTAAAAACTGGGACCAAGAGTGATGCTGTAGCAGGTGACATTTTACCTGGACTCACTATGTGTACTGGAACTACAAGAATGAAGAAATGCATTGTATCTGTATTTTTTTTTTTTTTTTTTAATTGCTGTTACATTTAAAAAAAAAAAAAAAGGAAACTGCACAAAAATAAGGAAATTAGTCAAAAAGAAATTAAAAGGGACAGTCAAAAGAGTAAAAGCTTTACAGACATCAGGAAGGCTGTTTAAAGAAAATTATATTGACTCAGAGGAAATGGATATCACCTATCAAAAACTACTTTAGGAAGACCAAAGGGAAACCAGCATAGTTAAACAGCAGGATAAAGGAAGCTATTAAAAGCAAAAACAAAACCTTTCAAAAACCTGAAATTTGTCCAGTTGAGAAAAATAGAATCATAAAAACTGGCAAGTGGAATGTAAAAAGCACAAATAGACTGACCATGAAATGCATGAAGCACAATAAGGAGTAAGTCATGAAATATGTCCAAACTAGTAATTTTCCAATGTGTCAGAAGGCAGAAGCCTGCCAGAGAATCTATAGAGCCAAAGATAATCAAGACATATAAAGAGTGCTTTTAGAAAATAAGGTCATGAGGTCAAAAAAATGAAAGAAATTTCTTTCTCCTGTGTTCACAGAAGAGGAGCTTGGGTAATTTTTGCTTGTGGAACTCCTCTTTATGGGCAAAATATTGGAATATTTATCTCAGAGTGAGGTGACAGTAGAAGAGATTACAGAACAGTTACCAAAATTAGCAGTGTTGTCATCATAGGATCAGTGGATCAGAGGATAGTTCAGGTTGAAAGGGACCATCAAGTTCAACATCTTGTTCAAAGCAGGGTGAGCTTGTGGGCAGGCCAAGTCATTGTTAGAATGAAGTAGTTTTCATTCCAAACTTCTTGGGAATTAGAGGTGAAATACGTGAAATTATAACTCAAGGGTATAACTTTCTTAAAGTTTCCTTTTTACCCGAGGACTGGAAGATGGCTAATGTGACATCTGTTTCTAAAAAGGGTTCCGGGTTTGGAAAAGGTTTGGAAAGCTACCTCTACATAAGACATCTGTATTGGACAAATCAGGAGAAATTGTTTTTAAAAAAAGTAGAATTAGTGGGTACATGGCTAAACATAGTTTAGTTGGTAAAGAGGGAAAAGACCTTTTCCTAAAATTAAGTTATTCCTCAGGAGTTCACAAGCCATGATATTTTTCAAAAGTCCCATAAGAATCTGTGTTGCAACTGTTCGGTGTGTTTTAGAAAGGCCTGGAAAAGAGAGTGAATAGTTTGATGAAATTCAGCATCATCCACTCCAAGACCAAGGGTTGTTTCTTTGATTGTGCCACCCTGCAAACTCGTAGGAAATTGGATAGTATTTAAAAATAAAACCCATAAGTCATTTAAAAAAAAAAAAAGACAACAATTGTTATAGAATAAGAAAGCCATTAAGATATGAAACTATGTAATCATGTTACTAAATGCAGTACTGATGGCAAAAAGCTTAAATGTTACAGGGAAGAGTGTAGTTAAAAAGCTTATGCAGAACAGAAAAGAACATTTTGGCAAACAGGCTGATTTATGATGGTAGGTGAACTCTGCGGGTTTGCATGGTTTTGCCCCTAAACCTGCAAAAGTATGTTGGATTTGGCAGTGTTTCACTTGGAGTTTTTGGCTTCCTTTAAGCCCAGAAGTCAAAGCAACATTTGGGATATGAACTAAAGCCAAAGAAAAGGTTTGGATGAACCATACATACCATAACAGCCAAGTTTCACACAACTCTAATTATCATAATGGTTTTCCCCTTTCTTTGTTTCTTTACACTTTTTTCCAGAGCTGCTTTTCTATTTCTGAATCTTAATGGATAGGAGTCTATACCCAGTAAAAGTCTTTTTACTGTATGTTCATAAGGAGATGAAAAATGAGAGCTCGAAGGTTTTGTCTCTCATTTTTGCTTACAGCAGAATTTGAACAAAAAGTTTGTAGATACCATCTGAAATGACGAGGTGTCTTCATGTCCATTTTGGAAATATTTTATTTTGTCTCTTTGGTGGAGGTGATAATATTAGATACTTGACCTTCCTTGTGTGTTTCAGAATATGAAATGACATTATTAAGACATCCAAAACACTGAAGAGTTTAGGAAAGGGATATAGTTTCATTTCTTTCTATCACTTATTAACAAGTATCTCTTAAATTCTGGTAATGTAAATACCACTTTCCATGAAGACAGTTGTGCCTGTACAGTAAATGGTGCATGTTCTGCATCTCATTTGGATCTCATGAAACTGCAGGATATGATATGTTCAAGCTGCTGGTCTGAGAAAGCATCTCAAATCCATAGTCTTTGTATGCACATCAGACACTATACATATGGTAAATGATAAACATACCATGTGGGATTTGGGAAGTTAAGACTGTTAAATTCTTCTCCCATTATTTTTTTTTTTTTTTTACATTGTATGGTCAAATCAAAAACATATTATTCTTCACATTATTAAGGGGTTATGTTTGTGGCCTCATTTATAAGGTTACAAAACTGATCATGCTTTAAGCTTTCCTTTGGCCTAGAAATTTTCCTGGTTACACTCAGGTTGTCATTAAAAAAACAGGGGATGTGTGTGTGAAGTCTGCAGAAGTTCAGCCAATTTTTGAATTACAGAGTTCTGAAAACTTCACATGTAAGCTTAGCCAGATATTACAGCTCAAAAGAGCTGAGTTTAAGGTTCATTTTGAAAACTCAGTTTTCCAGAATTTTATTGTATGTGTTGCGAACATGTTAACTGGAAAGAATAGTTGCAGTCCTGACAGTATCGTGACTATATCTGCAGTTTCATGATAGTTTTGTTTTTTATGTTGGCTTTGTGGACTGGAATAACTTAGTGTCCTCAACTGAACTGTCAAGTGTTTATCTAAAAATTATAAATTTAGTATCTTCTTTTTCACTTAATTTCACATGACAAAATTCCTTTAATCTTACCCTGAAATTGAAATTAGTTACGCGATTGAATAAATGTGAATTTGCATTAGGTTCATAATTCATCTTTGAATTCTATTATTGAGCAACCGTTTACCTTCTGTTCATTAAAAAGAAAGTGGAAAAGCAGTGATCACAGTAAACTATGGCAATAGGAACCCGTGGGTACTAGGGGAGTAACTAGAAAACAAAGCTCTTTGAAAAGTTTAAGTCAGGAATTGAGGGGAGGGAGAAGAAAGACAGATTTTTGTTACTCTGAATGCTGCATCACCAGCCTCATTTCTCTTTTGGTACTTGTTTTGAAAGCAAGGACTGTACATCCTGCGTGCATTGGAATGCAGCTCTATTATTGTGTCCCCTTCCCATGGTAAATCAATAGCTGAAACAGATTAGGGAGAGAGACTCTTTCATGCTGCATGCATCTCTGTGGTTGAACTCTCTGTAGGTTAGTGTAGATTTCCCCACCCCCCAGCCTCCCACTTTTTTTTTTTGGCAGATCTCAGTAGGTTTCCGCTATAACTAAGAATAAAAAAGCTGGAAGTATGGTTCCTTTGATGTCTCTCTGTCAGATTTTCTAAGTGAAGATTAGTTTTTCAGCAAAAGATCTATGTAGAATTTGTAAGCAGTAGGGATATGGCTGTGTAATGCGTGTTACATGTGGAATGTATAACTTTTTTCCATGAAGATGCTACAGATTTTTCTTCTAGACATGTCACGCTGATGCTGAAGAATATGTGGAAAAAAATTATCTTACACCCTTATTTTATATCCTCCTTGGCATCCTCTTCTCCAGGGACAGGCAGCAGAGAGAAGGTTCTGCATATGAAGTCTTTATGTAAATTCATAATCATGTGAAAGGTTTCTGCACTCTTATACTAACACTTCTGACAGTTTGGCCCAGTAAATAGACATTTCATCAATGAGGGGACTCCCTGAAAACTCTATAGGAAAGAGGAGTCAGACACTTAATACTGTAGTCTTGGGGGAAGTGGGATAAAAGTTTCTGAAGAGATTCAGGTTACCCAGCTGTATCCCTACTGCAAAGCACTGTTATCAGTTGTGTAATGAAACTCTATCGTGGGAACTTTATTTGACCTATCCACTACTCATGTGGCTCAAGAGTCACAGTCTGGAAACCTATTTCACGTACAGCCAAAATGTGGCTTAGGATAAAAAAGATAAGCAGGTACAAGTCTTTTAAAGACCGTAAAAACCCCCAACTCAAACAAGGAGACCCATACAACTGAAGAACTAAGCATCTCGTGCTCTTAGCAAGCATGAATTTGGAAGTTTGACTGAGCTAAGTCTGATCCCATTAAAATTATCCCATTAAAGTGAAAGGACATATCACTGATTTCATTGGCCCTTCAATTATGCAGAACAGAAATAATTAATTTTTTTCAATACCTACAAAACAGGTTTAGAGGAAAATTATCTAGTGACAAAACAAGCAGCAGTCAACTGACAGATCTAGAAGGAATGGTAGGCTTAATACAACATTTGAGTGGAATCTGCACTAATGGAGTTGTTGAGAATTTTTTTATAGTCTTTAAGAAAGGTAGAATTACTGCTTTAATGAAATTTAGGGGAGCAATCATTCCCAGAATGACCCCAAGACTGACAAGATGAACCATTTCTTTCTATGGGACCATAAAATTAATGCTGGTTGAAGGCAACGAAATTATCAGGCAAAAGCTGAAAGTGTGAAAAGGAATGGGAATACATAGTGAATGATGTTCTGGGCTGCAAAAGTAAAATGGATGCACATGGTACTGCCACGTCTCAGAACTTTTAGAGTTGTTCAATGCATGAATAATACTTAAGTAAGGAGGATGTGCTTTAACTGCTGCACAGGTATATAGGGTCAATTGCTCAATTACTTAGGACTTAGGTAGTAGAAGATTAACATAATAAGTTTGAGACCCCTGGTTTACATCCTTTTGCATACGGCCAGTTAGTTCTGTACTTTCTAAAACACTATAGAAATATGTATGAGAATGTTTTAGAATATCTGGGACTGCAGGAAAAAGCTAAAAATATTAAGCTTGGATCTTTTAAAGAGTCTGTGAAAGACATCTGGTTTTTATAGAGCTTTTCCATTTTATTTTTTTCTTCTTACTTTTAAATCTGAATAAAAGCCTTAAACTTTAGTACCTGGAAAATAATTTGTATTATTTTCTCTCTTTCCAACCCACTCCCATGCTACAACAGCATGTCATGAACATGAAAACAACTTCATGATATAAGTCACTGATTGCTTGTAAAAGCCCAGAATAAACTCTAGACATCAAGACCCACAATCCAGCCGCCTAATGTCTTACTTTCCAAGGAAAGAATCCAAAATGGCAGCTCAAATGACTTTGTTTCACGAGGCATCTGAACTGTGAAGCAGTGTCTTTGGAGACAAATGATTTCCTGAGATTTTCACATGATCATTACAGTTCAGTAAGTAATTAGAAATGTAATGATATGGTATATATACATTTTAAATTCCAGTCAAGGAAAAATATGCATGCATTAGTGTAACATACTGTGATTTACAGTAGGGCACTTCTATCCACATTACTGTGTACCAGAGGACCAAGAGTATGTGTCGGTTCTTATCTGTCTACTCACAGCTGTATTTAAGCAACTAATACACATTTCTATAAACAACTTGATTTATAGACAAAGTTGGCCACTGAGAAGTAAAGTTTTCCTGAAGGGTAGGAGACATGTCATTCTTCTTTGGTTTAGTGGGGAGATCACAAACTTCCGGCTCCTGTTGTGGCTTTTGGTGTTCAGTACTAACCATTTTACTCTCCGTGATACCTGGGAGTCCTTTTCAATTTATAATATATTTTGTCCTTTCCTAAATATTTATTTTATTTTCATTAAACAGAGAAGAGCTTTTAGTACTTTTATTCTAGTTACTATCTTTAACTCTTTGAAAGACTTCTTTTAATTTAAGAAGAAACATAGAGGAATTTGACTGTTCTATTTTGGAATCCTTAGCTGATTAAGAACTGTAGTGGTCTCACAAAGTGATTTCTTCACTCTGTGCAAAAGAATGACTGAGAATTTTCTTCCAGATGGAAATCTTTCTGCATTTCTGTAAGCATTTTTCACTCTGCTTTTATTTACTTACTTTTTTAATCTGGTTCCATGTAAACTCATACATTACATTACTAATGCTCTGAGGCTGAATTAGTGTAACCTGTGTGACACACCTGAGTGGTTTTTAGATATTTCCCCAGAATAAATATTAGACTGCGAGCCATGCACAGTCTGCAGTTTTTGTGATTGATCCCCACAGTTTGGGAAGTAGGTCTTTAATTCTGCATCACAGCTACCCTCTGTGGGTATTATTATAATAATTATGCCTTCCTGATGAATTGAGAATGAGTTGGCATCAGCAGTGTTTTCAAAGAAGGAATCATCAGCCTTGACATCATTCCTGTCCTCCTTCCGTGCAACTAAAACTTGTTTATCTTTGCAGAATAAGAACTGACACGCTGGCTCAGATGAGAGATACAGCTACTTAATTTTTTTTGTCCTGGTTGGAAAAAAACTTGAAGTAGAATAATAATACAAGAATTAGGACATGAAAAAATAAGAATAGACAGAGTGTTTTTTCCTCAGTATACTGACTCAGGTTCTAGCAGTTGGTGATTTTAGGGTCCTTTTGAGCTGGAGAAATAGCATATATATTGTCATGTTTAGAAGCTATAGAACTTATAATCAATAAAGTGTTTAAAACTTCTTGACACTCATTTCGGGGCTGAGAATTACCCCAGATGCTTGAGCTGTGCAACTTAAAATGTCGTATTAAGAGTTTTTCCTTTATGTGGTTTTTAAGCCTGTTGCCTAGTAATGTCCTTAGGTGCCCATAATTCTTCAGCTGTGAGAAATAGTGAACAATAGTTCCCAGTTCACCTTGTCTATAGCATTTATGATCTCTCACTTCTTTTTCAACAGTGCATTTTCTAAGCTGAAAAGTCCTGCTTGAAAGTCTGCCTTTTCTCATTGCAGATAGTTTGAAGTTTTTTGTCTTTCTTAACTGGAGACTAAGTTTTTTTCAAATTATTTTTGGCAGATCTGGAATGTTTTGTCTAGCAATTCTTTTGTGTGTTTTATGCTAGAAAATAAGATAAACAGGTTTTATATGTATTTTAAATTAACATATCATAGAAAACAGGGCTGGAAGGGATGTGAAGGTATCTTCTAGTGCATCCATAGTATGAAGTGAGTATCAATTATACTACTGTTATTTCTGAAAGAAGTTTGTCTAGCTTGTTCTTAGTGACCTTTGTAATAACCTTGTTCATGATTCATTGTACACAAGTATTAAAAGATTTCTCTAATATCTTATCTTAGTCTCTTTTTCTGTCATTTCAGGCAGTTATTTCTTGTCTTATCCACATTGGACACAATGAACTGATTTTTTTTCTCCTCTTTTGTAATGGTCTATATCTGAAAATGCATATCATGTGCCTTAGTTTTCTCTCATTGAAGTTGACAGACTCTAAGTCTTTCAATCTTAACATAGAGGTAAGATGTTTTCTAGTTTTCTTATGTCCTTGTTGCTTTTCTTTGTAGTCTTTCCAGTTTGTTCACATCTTTGAGTGGATGAAATTGGATCCAGTTCTCCTGCTGAGATCTTGCCAGCCCCAAAGAAAGCAGAAGGATTACTACTACATATACACCTTTCCATAGTGTGTTTTTTGCAACAACATGACACTCTTGACTTCTCACCTTAGTGTCTTGATCCTTTTCTTCAGTAGAAAGAGACAATCAGTTATTTCTCTTCCTGGATTTGTAGACTTGATTAATTCTGCTGAAGTTGCTTTTCTCCCTATTACATATCATAATTTTTTTTCCAGTTCAGTTCTCAGGTTTGGCAAGATATCTTAAAGTTATGTTTTTGTTTTTCATAGTAATGCTATCTGCAAATTTGTAGTCTTAGTATTTGCGGTTATTAATAAAATAATTGAATATCATATGACCCTGCAAAATTCCATTTTTAAAATATCCTAATTTAACAGTGAATTGTTGGTAGCTCAGTACAGTTCCCCAACTAGTTTGGCATCTGTGTTATGTTACTTTCATTTGGACCATATTTTTCTTTAGCTTGCTTATGTGAATATCTCGAGATTTGTTACCAAATATGACTGCTACTCTTGTCCTTCAACAAAGCCAATTACTCTGTCACATGAAAAAAATTTGATTCGTTTGACATAACTTCTTGAGAAGTCCATATTGATTCTTCTATGTGTTTACAAGTAGTCTGAAGCACATTACTTGTTCCAGTAAGTCTCAGAATCAAAACTGACTTATCTGTAATTCTCCAGTCTTCCTTTTTTCTGTTAAGATCAAAATTATATTTGTCATTCCCTCATTTTTTGGTGTCACAACTGTTCCCTAAGTGTTTTCAAAACCACTTTGTTTTCAACAGCACTGAGATTTTATCAGCCATTTTTATTCCTAGGACAAAATTCACTGTATCTAGCTAATATTAAAACATCCCAGTATTCTGTTACCTGTTGTTTTTTCCCCCTCATTAGCAGTGAGATTTTTCCTTTCCCCCACTTAGTACTAATTGTACTAGCTATTTGATCAGTGCTACCCTTAGGTAGAGTGATGTAAAAGAGCATCAGCCTTTTGGTTGTCTTGGCATAATCATTTAATAAATTTACAGATGTGTCAAAGAGAGTAAGCTTAATAGAGTTAAGTCTTAGCCTTTCAGTATAGCTTAGTAATTTTGCTTGTATGTGAGTATATTTATGACATTCTTTTAAAAGTTTGTAAACGAAAGGGATAATGCTGTCTCATCTAGTACAAAATCCTTGGACATTAAAAGTCAATTGGATAGTAGAGAACGCATTTCATAATTATGATACTTAAAGATCCCAGTGGGGTTTGATATCTCCCAGCATCCAGTAACTTTAGCACAGACAGGTGCTAAAGGATGGGGGAAATACAGTTGTAGCCTCAGGCAGATACTTGCTCATGCAGCTGTTTCATGCATTCTGGCAACATGACTCAGTTAAAATCAAATAACATTCCTTATGCCAATATTTCTTACCTGCATATGAAACCAGTTGTCTTTCATTCTGCAAAAACATGATAATTCAAAGAGCATTAAAAAAAAGTACTCATTCTCACACAGAATTTATATCTTGCAGCTGCACACTAATCCAAGTAAAATGGAGTAGAGTTTCACTTTATCAGCCAATCATAATTTTAAACTGTTTTTACAATTCATAGTACAGTTTTTAAAGCCAGATTTAAGTCTGTATATGAAAAATAGTCTACTTGATGTATGAAACCATAGATTAGTCAATACGTATTTAAAGAAGTACTTCAATAACAACAGAAAAATGACTAGAGAATTTACGAGATAAACTCTGAATGATAAACGTGGAATGCAAGTGTTATGCCATCAGTTAGTTAGGACTATGTGTGAAAGGAGTAGCTGAAAAATATAGTTAATTTACTCAATCTATGATCCTGGTACTCTTTTACAGATGTTATATTTGGAGTATTAGTCTATCCCATACCCTAGCTGCTTGTTAGCCTTTTCTTTTCTTTTCTGAGAACAGTTATGCACCAGGTGGAAGACAGAGTGCATCTGTTGTGTCTGGGTAAGGCTGAACCTGTTCATTATTCCCTTAGTTGGGATCATGGAAGAAGATGAGAAAACAATTAAATTCCTGCTTGTGACTAGATGTGCTGTGTAAATATGCTAGGGGATTATCTTTGTCCTCTGAAAACACTGCTGAGAATTCAATTGCACCTCTTTACTGAGAAACCCACACCTTGGTTCCTATGCCCTATTTAACTCTCTCTTAGGGATTATTAGAATTAAAGAATTACTAAATCCTTATATTAGGAGGAAAGGAGGAAAAATCATCATAACGCACATATTCAGCACTTCTCATCACATGTCAGTGCTTCAGGTCTTGGTTAATACTCAGTCTATGGCATAGATTTGGGACTGAATTGCATGTCCAGAGAAATATTGCATACTTCATCTTCTCTATCTGAAAGTGTCAGGAGAATCTTGGGATATTGATTTGGCCTTTTTGTCTAACTCAGGTGAGAATTTTTTCTTGGGTCAAGATTGTGTTTTAACAGGAATAAAAGGATTAGAAAAACTTCTGTTGCCAGTAATTTAAAATTTAATCTTTCACACCCATATTATTTTTAACATATTTTTGGTTCTTCTTCAGCAATCTTTTTATTATATACAGGCTCAGATAAACTTGTTTTAATATGTGAAAAGGGGGTTTTGTATTAGAGGATTTTGGTACTCCAGGAATTAGTCGTGTGGTTGTACAATAAAAGTTACGGAAGTGACTGCACGGGTGACTGTCATGATCTCCATTTACACAACACATTTAAATATACTCAAACTTAGATACACCCTCATGTACTATTTTGCTAACAAACTCTAAGTATGACTTAGAAAAGACAGGTCCTAGGAATGAAAAAGCTGTTCAAGTTTTACACCTACTCAGTTCTTTAAATTCTGCTTACCATGCCAGATACATTTTTTTAAATTTATACCAGTTATGGTATTTGTCAATTTTTGCTATCATCAAGCTGTTAAATATATTACTATTCAGCACTATTGTATGAATAATGCCTTTACTATTTCAACTCTATTTTCTAGAAGTAACTTCCTGCTACAACAATATTTTCTGGAAAAAAGTCAAGAATGCTTAAATACCTTAAACAGGTTTTACAAGTTAACAATTCTGCTACAATTAGTCTTCCGGATACCACTGGCTCCATGGATTTAAAGCTATCAGAGTTTACTGTTTTGTGAAAAATATATTTTACTTTGTTTGGACATGCTTGTCATAAGTTTCTCAGTATATCATTATCATATAAAACCTCCCACTGGCAGTGTCTGGAAGGAAAAAATATAGTGTAAACTATAGAAGACCTAATGGCAGCTTCCTGCCAACATTCATTCTTGAGTCAACAAGGTTTGTTTTTGTTTTCGCTTTTGTGAAAATATGTCACAATCTAGTCTTTCATATAAGTTTGCTAGTTATATTTATCAACCTAGTAGAGCGTATATCCACATCTTCTACTTTCCTCTATTTTTTCTCCTTTTCATTCCATGATATCTGTGCTTCTGGTCATACAACTAGTGAGTGTTTGCACACATAAATTATACACCTAAAACCACTCATCACTAGAAAATTTACTGCTTCTAATATCTTTCTCATGAACAGTTGTGTTTGTTTCTGAGTTGACTTCTCTGGTAAAGACAACAATGCTCCTAGCTTTGGTTCAGTTCTTTGTTTTTTCAAGACTCTCATTGTAGACATTACAGTGTATATGAGACCATGTGGGCTTTTAACCATAAGCCTGTGCTGGAAGTATTAAAATGGTTTTAGTTTATAATGCAACTCTGAGTAAAAATAATAGTTCATTGCTATCTGTATTAACTATACTGCTTCTACCCTACTGAAGCCAAGGGCACTTCATGGGAGCAGAATATATCCTCCTGACAGAGGATATAACTGGCTTTTCTTTTTTCTCTTTGAAACCCTATTTGGAGAAGGTGGGGGGCAGGGAGGAAGGTTGCTGTCCTTTAAGATATGGAGCTTGAATCTTCTTTCCTACATCCAAGAAACTTAAGTAATTTAGTTTGGGAAAACTTTTATCTTCTGGGCCTCTTTTTGGCAGCTTAACTACTACCTCTACTTAACTAAAGTAAGAGACAGATACTACAGATACTGTCTTGGAAAAGTAAATGCTGATCTTTTATCTTTTTAAAAAAAACTTCTTTAAACATTCTTTGCCAGTATTTTGGGTTTTTTGAACATGAAAGACTTGGTGCTTTTGTAGTGTTACAACATCATAGTAAGTTAATAGTTGTTGTTATTTTTACTCTCATATGTTACTGTGTATTTAGAGCAAAGAGGGTTACTCTTTTGTAATGGCTAATTTTTTCTCCTCTAGAGGTGGAATGTTGTATAACATTACATGAAGTACCATGAGATACATCTCAGATTAAACTATATTCATAATGCAATACAGTAGGATACTAGTTATTCAAACAACTTGTATGACGCTAAATTTATCTGTGTGACTCAGAGTTTGTATCATGAGGAGTCAGTGTCAGACAGGAAGACATGTACAGCAGGGAAGTTTGGGTAATCAGGATCATACTGTGAGTATTTAGGTTTTTTTTGTTGACCAAATCCACTACATGTAGAAAGGCTATATTTCTTTTTTGTTCATTTGCAGAAAGCTTCTTTAATGTTACACTATCACATGAATTTACTGAACAGATGTATTCTAAGCCATTACTTTTGATCTTGTTATGAACAGCAGATTTTAGATAAGTGGCACCAGCACAAAAAAGACCCCAGACTGAAAAAGGCAGCTTACAACAAGAGAATTGTTGAGTTCTGATTTTGAATAATAATTTTATTTACTCATTGTACAGGGTTTCTTAAAAAGAAAAAAAGTAAACCCTTAAGTTTTAAGCCCCCAGCTCTCTTTCTAGATAATAAAATATTCAAAGCATATCTTCTATGTATTTGCTTACCACTGTTGTCTATTTTTGTGTCTTTTGTCTTTGTTAGCCCAAGGAAAATGGATAGATATGATGATTTCATATACCAATTATTTAATTTAATTTAATTTAATTTTAGTTTTTATTAGCCTTGAAACACTATTCTTCTCAGTATCCCTTATACCAATCCAGATGAAGAAAAATCCAACTTTCAATAAAAAATGCCTGCAATTGTCTAAGCTGTGTTGCCTAAATGAATGAGAATTATTGAAATCTCCTACAGTCTCTGTGGAGATTTTGCCTTGTAGAGGTGTTTCCTGTGGAATTCATCTCAGAGAGAGGAGGGAGTTTAGATGTCATTTATGTGCATATGTGTGTGCTCACTGAAGTGATTTTGAAGGTCTTATGTATGCACCAAAAACCTGGAAATTAAAAATTAGAGAAATTAGATATTTGGGAGTGGAAATTGGTGATATTCCAGGCAATACTGGATCTAAAAATGCTAAGTCCTTTAATAAATAAACCTTGATTCAGACTGGAATGACTTGGCTTGATCTTAAAGGTGATATTATGAGGGACTTCTAGCTGTTGACTAGTCTCAAAGATAACTATCTGCACATTCCAATCTTGTTCTGCTATCAGCAGTGCCTGATGTCTAAATGGTGCAAATGTTTTTTCCACTAAAAGGATATTGTATTTAGACTATTTTCATTCCCAAACATTTCAAAAGATACTTGCGTCTGACAGGAAATATGAAGAATAAAATAATTAAATAACTGTATAACTTGCTTCCTAGAGTCCTGCGTGCTTAATGCAGGAGTCATAGTTTCAGCCTTTGTAGGAAGCTTTCTAACTAGGACAACATATGTTGTGAGCACACAGTTATATTGTTGGTGTTACTATTTTTGTCAGGCTGTGGATGAAAGAGTAAGTTTTCCTTTGCTGAACATTTTGGAGGCGAGATCTCTTAAAACACATCAATACAATGTTGAAGATTTTGCTCATAATACAGATCAGACGCTGAACAAATTTCATTTACTGTTTCATGCACTGGAACTAATTTGAGAGACTGAATAGCCCATCTGAAGCAGTATATTTGTAATTTAAGCATTACATCTTTCTGTATCGACCACTTCGAGATGGATAGAAATGCTTGTCTGCCTTAGGAAGCTGCCTACTTAATTCATAGTACGTAACTGCTTACTTAATACATGATAAATAAGAATTTTTTGTTTGTTTGTTTCATAAGTTTTACTTGCACAAGTAAAATAGAAATTTGATTCTTTAAAGGAATTAACTGCTGGGTATAGCAGAGACTTCTGTAATAAAGTTTGTCTGTGGGACAAAAGCCTGTACAAAGTTGAGAAAGAAAGAAAGCATTAATTTATAACATGCTGTGTAAGTATGTATGTAAATGCACTCTAATACAGTTTTAATGTTTCCTCACTTGTGGGTTATGTGTTCCTTGGATAGGGACTCTAGATCTTAAAAAAATACTTCAAATGTACAACTTGATGTGGACATAGTCATCTCTATCCTCTGAAACCAAACCTGTCTTTGGATGAGAGGGACTTAAGAATAATAAAAGATATGTCCTGGTAAGAATTATTATACAGAATATGAACAGTGGCAATGGTGTTAGTTTACATGAAAGATCAAGCAGATCCAAAATACAGTTCTCATCAAGGCCAGTTTAAGCCTCCAAGCTCTAAGTTTTCTAAGTCCTGTCACTTTGCTTGTCTTCTTAATGGCCATATATTTTGCCTCAAAATAGAGTGAATAATATCAACTTGTAGATCTGCATGTTTTCTGTTTATACTCTCCTGCATGTTGTCTCATGTGGGAAGAGGCTTGACAGACTAAGAAGGAAAACAAACCTTTAGCTGAGGAATAAAAGGCAACTTATGTTAGTTAAAGATTCTGTTACTACTTTTTTTTTCATCTGGTGATCTCATTAAATTTTCCCTAATCCGTTTTACCTAAAAAAGTATTTATAGCTGTATGAAACAGGCTTTTATATAAATGCCCATTGCTTTCGTATCTAAATAATGTTCCTACAAGAGCAGTTACAATATTAAAATCTTTAGTAAATTCCATAGAACAATTATTATGGTTGCCCAGTTCAGGCCAAGGCTTTATAGTACAATTTCTCTCAGTTTTCTTATTATAAACTGACTATTACTCTATCTTTACAGAAACTTTCTTCATACCTCCTGTAAATAGAATTCCTGCATCTAATGAGGCTGCCTTTCATAAGGATTCCTGTTGTAATGTAATGTGAAGTGCAATTTAGGAAGCATGAAAGCTCTATCTAAATATTGACAGCTGCTGTTCTTCAATAGTTATTCTAACAGATGGCAAAACCTGCTTGTAGTCACTAAATGAGTAAGGCTACCCTACACCAGTTGTTGAGCATATAACCCACGAAAAGTCTGAGCAATAACTTCTGTAGGGAAGATCTGTTAGAATATTTCAACTGTCACATCTTTGGGCTGAGAAGATAAAAAGACAAAGATGTTCAGTTAAGTGACTATTGAGCAGAATTTGGAACTGAAGCACTCTTAAGAATAATATGGAGAAATGTTCAAATATGACCTAGACCAGCAGGTTGGGAAGATGAAGTGGAAGAGAGGGACTTGGTTCAGCAAATTCTAGGAGCTTGCTAAGGAGGCACCTCTATGATATTTATTCCATCAGAAGCCATAAGGGACTCAAATGGACATAGAAAATTGAATTGCAGAGCATTGTAGTGGGGGAGTGCTCATGAACAGTTATGAGAGGGAAGAAGCAACTGAATTCATAGAACAGAAAGCTAAGCACCATTCTCTACTGCCTTTTCCTATTATTTTCTTGTACCTGGTAGATGTTGGGATAATATAAGTACACTGGAATAGTATAGTGATAAGGTAAATAGGGGTTATGAGTATTATAACCTTCTCCTCCTCCCCTTTTTCAGTCTAGCAAAACAAAATCTATCACTCAGAAATGCATATTTTGCGGCTGTATCATTAACTGCATGAGGGGAGACAAACAAAAAGTCTGGGTGCTAGAACTTTGAGTTGCAGTATTTGCATTTTTATACTTGGGCCAAAGTCTCACAAACTGATATGACAGAATTTAAATCTTTGTTTTCTTTGTAGGTGAGGCAATAGTTTAAGTGACAGCTCTTTTTCTTCATCTGGACTTCCTCACTAAACCTTGTTTTGGTTCAATGATAGACAATGTGTTTTTTTGCTTGGAAAAGAGCAAGATCTGTAATTCAGCATCTTTGTTTTTCCCAATAATGTTTTTATTCATTATTAACTGGTGTTGTATTTCACAAAGAGATGGAGATGAATTTTTCAGGAACTAACCTACAGTAAAACCATTGTTATAAAGTCTCTTTACTTCCTCTTCCTTCCTTAGATGGTGACCGAGGAAAATTTTGCAGTTTCAGGACAGTATTGGACTTTATCCCTACCCTTGCCAGTGTTCTCTCCCCTGCCTGATTTTCTTCTCCCATCTCTGTAATCATAGCGAGCCACTCCTACAGAGTTTCTTTTCTGCATACTCTGTGTGTAACTAATTCTGCACATTCTGTCTCTGCAACTTTGCTCTGCAGGGTTGCATGCTGTCTGTGCAGTTATGTGTAAGGATATGCATAATTTTCTCCTGACCTTGTGTGCCTACAGCATTGTGGAGGCATCTAATAGGCTCTGTTACTGCCTTCTCAGCTTTTACCAAGTGCCAGCAGCCCTGCTTTCAGGGGCAACAGGCTGTGCAACCACTCTCACATCTGTCTCCCTTTTTGCACAAGTAGTGTTTCGTGAAGCTGTTGAGTTCAATTCAGCATACTGCTCCTCCAGCACTGCTTCTTCCTCCCACAGGGAATTTCTCTCCAGTGTGTTGCTTGAGGGGAGATACCGTGATCTGTGACTTGATTTATCCAGTAAGCTTATTACTGTGTAGTAGGTATGGGGATAGATTCAAGAACATCTTGCTACCATTTCAGCAAGATTTCTATTTAATGCTCTGAAAATTTGAGATGCTGATTGTAAATTGCCTTCATGGAGGAATTCCTGCTTACAAATTCTGGGCCAATACTGTTGCTCCATCATGTGATCGTTCTTATCATGTGTTAATAATGGAGTCCAGTTGTCAGACATTTTGTTGTCCCCCGCAGGCCTCCCCTGACTGTCCTATGGGCTATCCTATCCAGGACAGACTCACAAGCACTTCAGTTCTGTTCCTATTGACTGGTCTCTTCTGAAGTGACCCTCCAAAGCAGTTTTTAATTATTTATTTTTTGTAAGAAATGTTTCCTTCTAAGGAAACTTTTCCCCCAGAAGAGTACCAGAAATGACTCAAAATATATAACCTTTATTTTTAGGGCTTAAGTGCAGCTTATTTGACCTATAAAGACAGAGCACATATTTGCTTATGTTCGTACCATGTCTGAAACAATTACCTTAGTCAACTGTTTGTAGTCCTGTTCCATGTGTTCTCCAGTACTTCACCCATGGCTGTGGATAAATTTGAGTAAGGATGTAACTATGAATTGCTATACCAAGCACTAAAACTTTTCTTGGTAAGAGTGACCTGCAAATAGGTGTGCCAGAGCTAGAACTTGGCTCTTTAATGTACAGACATATATTACTTTTCTTAAGGTTATTTATATAGCTGATATTACATTATATACAGTAGGAATTAATCTTAGTTTTTAAGCATGTAGCATGCCCATGCCACTGTGACTTTTGTAGGTGTGCCAAGCTAATAAAATATTGCATAAATAATTTTATAGTAAAAATGCCATAGAATTAAGTAAACAGGGAAAGATTATCTGCTCTAAGAGACGAGCACAGATAGAGCTTCCTACTCGCATGAACACTGTTAAAAGTCACAGTACTAAAGATGGTATCAAATTTCTTTAGCGCAGAAGCTATACCTTGTTACCACTTGCATGAGTCTTTATTTGTCTTGCTGCTTATTAATATTATTCAGCTTGTGTCAAAACTATATAGGAAATACTCTTTGCTGCGATTTCTCACATAAAACTATCCAAGTATTTTCATACAATAATGTTTTCACTTTAATAAATCTTACTTGCTATTTCACAATATGTAAGCACATTGTAGTGTGTGGAGAAACTTATGTACATAAACTACCTGTTTGCAGTAAGACTTTACATGTACCTTGTGAATCTCTGCTGCCTTTGGAAATATTCTCAGGGAGAAGCATTTCTAACTTTAATAATATATTTGGATTATGGATTAAAAGCAGCGTGGAAGTAGCTTTGTGCAGTGTAACCTAACAAGTGTACTAAGAATCAACTTTTGGCAAGAAAACTCCCAATTTGCCCTCTCTCCCTGAAGTTGACCTGGTGGATGAAATAGTAGATGTGTGTATGATTCTAGGCATGCCTTCTCCAAAGATCAACATTTGTACACACTTTAGTCACCTTTAATACGCAGTGCTATTGACGTTAACCAGAGAAGCCAGTCTGACAGCGCTGTACTTTAACACCAGTTAAAGACTTGCTCTGCTCTGCTTGCATGGTTTATCTAAAAAGACTCAACACTGAAATCACACAGTGTAATTGTTTTCAGTCTATAAGAGTTCTCTTCCACACACGACATCCTGTAGGATAATTGAGTGTCCTACTGAAATCAGCATATATTCGATAGCTAATTCAATTACTTTGTTTTTATACTTCTGAAAACATTAGGTTGAGCTCTGTCATTTATCAATATGTTATATCTAAACCTGCTTTCATTTGCACAACTATAGAGCACCTTTAATGTTACTTTTTTAATTAGGTTTGCACAGTATCAAACAAGTGTAAGTTAGAGCAGAACTGAGGCCACCAACTGTTTAAAAGAGTCACAGACTTGCTCAAATGGAAGCTCAATGGCAAAGGAGAGAATATAATTATATATGTCAATGAAATAATTAAATTTTGAACTAAATGAAAAAAGTAAAAGATGCTACTTTTTTTGTAAAAAATAGATTTGCACAATTACTCAGGTACTTGGTCTTGTCTCCATCACAGTGCATGTCTGGACGACTTCTAGAGTTGAATGGGGCCGACAGTGAGTTAGGCCTTGTCAGCATGAAGTTTACCTTGGCCAAAGAACATTTGTTGACTGATTCTTGCAACACTTTGAATACTGTCTCTTTATTGACATGGTCTGAGTGGTGTGTGTTTGTTTTTTTTTTTCTAATTAGATAGCATTGCAAAATCAGAATGTGATATTAATTACTTCATCATATAACTGTATTTTGCTGCTAATGAAAGAGCTTTTCTTTGAGGTAAAACATTCCAGCTGCATCTGCAAGGAGTATCCTGCCATTTTGCCCATCCTTTTCAGTTTTACAGGAGGTCACATCCGCATTTTGACACTGGGTTGTCATACAGTATTTTCTAGTTGAAACTAATTGAGAATACTGTAACTGGAGGCCAGTTGTGTTTCACAAGATGAAGTGTTTAAATAGATGACAGTATTCCTGGGACTATAGTTTAACCATAATTTTTTTTTTGCATTTGAGAAGTTTTTGTTTTAATCTGTCTAGATACATGACGTTAGGGCACAGAGGTTAACACTATTTATGTCATCATTTTAGTTTGATTTAAATGAAACTATATGTATCTAGATATATTAAAATGTTTTTAGCATCGCTTTTGGTTGTTGTTTTGGTTTGGCTTTTTAAATTGTTTATTATTCTATTTAACTGATTATTACCAATATTTTCCAAAATTATTTATCTATGTTTTTCAGTTATAGGTGAAATCACTATATTAATTGGAAGACCAGATAATGACAACAAGAATTATATTGTTGTGGTCCTATATTTTATTGAATTACTGAGGTTTAGAATAAAAGATGATCGATGTTCTAACTGCCAGTATCAAGAAAGTTAATCATTTTAATACAGTTCCTAGAACTGTCTTGCAAAATCTCAAATTAACTTAATAAAGACTGCTACATTATTAATCCTTCCCCTTAGGATATATATTTCTTTTAATCTGTGGGAATCTGCTCAATTCTAGAATATCTTTATGTAGAGATGGACATACGCCTCTGTCATAACACTATGCTAATGTAAATTAACATGACTGGTAGCAACCAGGGGACAGCCAGCAAGGAGATACTAAGGAAACTAAAGTACCTTCTCTCCCTGACTGTGGTCCCTACAAGTCTAGATGGGAAATGAGCTATATGTATACTGTCTCCTTTACCTGAATAAGACTAAAACTCATGTATTATTAACATAGCACTTAGCAAGAGGAATGAAATATTTCAAGTCCTACTTTATGTAATAAAGTAATAAGGTTCCTGATTTCAAATTCTGCAGCATGGCATCCCATTTGGTAATTGTGCTGTTGTGTTCCTATGGAGATGGCAAGCCATTTCATGAGGATTGATATTTCAGTGCTTCTGGTAATTTGTGTTACACTACTACCGCATTGCTGGTTGATATCATTGGGCCTTACTTGCCTAGTCTATGATGATTTAAAAAAACCTGAACAAGCCCAAGTTGAATATGAACTATTATCCTAGATTTTATAAATGTTCTACTTAATTTTCTGTCAAATCCTTCACTTACGATGTTGATTTTAAAGCTTATATATGTTCTAGAGTATGTTTACTTTTTTCTTCCCTGACAATATCCAAAATTGTGAGAGACAACATGTCTAATTTCTTTGTTTGGAAATGTTCAGGAGCATCAGACTCCACAACTATACTGGTTTTGTTAGACCTATTTCATGAGTTTAAAAACTGTGATGGAAGAAGTCACAGGTGAGGAATTTGGCTATGGATGACAAGTGTTATGGGAAGAGCATGGAGGGGAGGGTGACAAAGAGTTTATTTCCATGTCTTGCAAAGCTCAGTATGACATTTTGCTACGTCTGTTTGCTTTTGTGAAAAACACCTTTGTGATGAAACTGTTTAGGCAGTTGTACACTGGAGAAATTCCCATTAGAAACAGAAAGAAGCAAGGTATTTACAAACCATATTGCAGGACAGTGTTGGCAATTTTGAGAGCAGCAAGTCCACGTGACTTGTGTTGGATCTAGGTATGCAATTGAATTAGTCATGAGATAGAGTGGTTCTCTGCGTGGCCAGCAGCCGCTGGTACAGGATCCTGGGAAGCCTGGCACTCATCCTTCGCTATGCAAAGCATAGGCAATCCATTAATGTAAAAAGCTGAAGTCTCCAGCCTGTGAGTCAGAAGAGCTGGTAAGCAGATATTTGTGTGTACAAACCCAGGTTTTTATCTGTTTTCCCTCATCTCTGTGAATGTATTATCTATGTCCTTTTAGTCCAGTGGCAGAATAAATTTGTAGGAAAGCCACAAAGAGAAACTTTAAGGATTATAGTCTTTCCTTTTTTGCAATCTCACGCTTAATCATGGGGAAAAAAACCCAACTATACTTTTTATTAAATTAGTCTTCACGGAACTGGAGATAACTGAAATTTATATAGCATGTAACTTGGCAAAAAAAAAAAAAAAAAAAGCAGCATTTCCTTAGCAAATGGAAAAAAAGGAAGCACCTTTGAAAACAGCTGGATGGATTTTTACACTGACTGACTTATGAGAATGCAGCTCACATAAACCTGTACTGAATGAATGTAATAGGTTGCTAAACTTTTTTTATTATTATTATCTGTAATGTTTACTGTTCTTGTATTAAAGAAGAGTAAAGAATCTATAAGTAAATAGTAGGATTTATTTATTTTATTATGTAAAATTCGTAAATGGTCTGTGCGTACTAACGCAAAAATAGGTTTTAAATTAAAGTAGCTATGTAGTTTTTGTGTAGCTACTGATATTTGAAAAAGTCAGTTAGGGTAATCCAAAACTCCTGTATTTATCACCAATATAATTGCTAAAATGAAGTGCTGACCCTTTAAAGATAGTAATACTACTACTACTACTACTACTACTACCCTTGACTGCTGGAAAGTTGCCAGCTTTTCATAGTCCTGCAGAAATATATTATACTTGAACTGAGAAAACATGCGATTGTCCCCCCCCCTCCTAATTCCCACAAACTGGAACAGTATTATGTTAGCATGAGTTGTGCTGAGCCGAATCCAATCTGGAATTAAGAATGCTCCAGGGCATTTTTAATAAACTGTCATTCATTTGAACTCTAACCTTCTTTAATTTGCAGAATCTGGTAATGCAGATGTATACTTCAGCCACATTCATTTCTTTTTCTTTTCTTACGTTGGTGCTGATAGGACTTGAAAATGTGAAGCTGTAGAAGAAGTAAAAAGTATGCATTTAAGATAGACTCAAAACTAAGAAAGAATTGTACTAGTTTAGTTGGCTGGTTTTCTGCCATTCTGAAACATAAACTTAAATCTAGTACTGATTTTAATAAAATCCTTGAAGTGCTGAGGTCGGTTAGGCTTTCTGAAAGTATGAAAAAAAATTATGGCTTTTATGAGAAAATGCAAAGGATAAAATGAGGCCGTTTTCTTGCAAAGGGGAAGAACCCGCAGTTTACAGTGTATTCGGAGCACAGAGTACTTACATGCAAAGAACTTTGTTTTCAACGACATTCTCACAGTAAACTCTTTCAAAACATGAATTTTTATTAAGTCTTTAGCTGGTATCTAAAATGGCAAAGCTTGTGATTAGAAGTAACTGCCTTGCCGGGCTGGGTCAGGAGCTGCTCCTCAGCGGCCTGGCGGGAGTTTGGAGACGTTAAGGTCAGCCTTGCCGAAAGGTGTCGCTGTAAGGCAGGGGTGCAGCAGGAGGGGATGGCTCCGGCGTCGAAGGCGCTGGGGAAACAGCAACATTGTTTGCACAGTGACAATGCCTGCCCTAGCTTCAGCACGTGAAGGCATTTAAAATGCTGCTTGTTTTAGAATATGTTACCGATCAACAACATTTACTTGGAGACACTTTTCTGTATTTCTGTGTAAATAAAGGTCTTGAGGATGCATATGTGAGAATTAAGGTAGAATAGGTGCTTCAGTTTGGGAGGAAAATGGCTGGATGAGATACTACAGGTAACAAATATGGTAGTGAATACAAACTTTATCTTGTTCCTTTGTACAATGATAAGAAAAGTATGTAAATGTGTTACTTCGTCATTACTGAACTGATACGTCAATAAGGGACTCAGTTCAATATCTGGAGAGTGGAAAAACTAAAAAGAAACTGGAAGGCAGGAGCATACCAGTGCTTTGGAGAGGAAAGGACCCCTGAATGCACATTGTTCTCTAGATGAAGTGTCTCTAAATGCACCAAAAGAAGTATTTGCCATAAGTCAGAATGCTAAAATTTTTCACTAGATTTATTTCCACTTCTTACAGTAGGACTAAAAGGTAATAAATCAACATTAACCCTTAATTTTTTTCTGCGATCATTTTAATTCTAACATCAATGAAGAGAACATGTGCTTACATTAAGAATTTGGTTTGTTTTACAATGCTTCCCCCCCCCCCCCGACTTTTCTATCTAGATAATAAAGTTAATTTTCCATTGTAATATATCTGCTACAACTATATAATAAACATGCTAAGATGATTGTTTGTGCAACTTCAGTGTTCACACATTTACATTTGATAGTAGTTGATTTCAAAAAAAAAAATCACTTTCTTCTGTACATGCCTGCCATTTGAATTCTGCTGTAGGTGTTGGTGAGACAGTCAAGTAGGAAAACATACGACTCTGAACTTGGGTCATATTCAAAAACTGAAGGAAGAGCTAGCTGGCAAATATTGTGTTGGAAGTGTAAAAGAAAGTATAACTTTCAGGTCTATACATATTAACGATTTGTCGTTTGAGAAAGTTTTCATATTTAAATTTGTAAAGGTTTTTTCCCTCTCTTTTAAACTTTGATCTCTTTTGTCTGGTAATATTAGAGTATGTTATTAATAAACATTAACAAATCCACAGCTTTGTTTTCCACAAGTCTTTAATTCCCTTAGATGTTTTAAAATGTAACTGATACGATATATCAGAACTTAGGTGAGCATTCAGTCAGTCAACAGGTTGGGTACTAAATTCAGCTGAACCTGTAGGAAAACGAGTGCAATGATAGTAAAGATATGGAAGTACTATTATTCTGCCTTTTTATGTTCTCATCTGCCAAACAAATTTGCAAGTGTGGAATGACTTGGTGTTTAAAGATACGGTCTCAAAGCAAGAGTCTATATGAATTAATGACTTTGCAGTCTTGAATCCTTACTACTGTTTCCATTAATGTAAGTTGCCTGGGATTAACTAACAGGCTGGAAGCTCAGCAGAAACTATATGCAGTTTTTTAAAAAAACAGAAGGATGAGCCTAAGAAATAACCCAAGAAAACAGGTAGAAATATCATACTATGTTTTAGTAGTTGAGGCTTGTCCTTGTTGGAGAAAGCATGGGTTTGTGTTCCTGTGCTAAAACAGAATATGAAGTATCTGGTGTTATATTAGAAATTGAGTATATTTTTAAAGAAATGTGATCTGTCTCTCTCCTTCTGTGTTTAATTTTCCACCCCCCCCCCC
>NW_009606892.1:0-34709 GCF_000690535.1 Cariama cristata | reverse complement strand
GGGATTTAAGTGTAAATCCAGCTTTTTCATTTTTTTATTTCCCTCAAGTATATTTTATCTTTGCTGCTTCTACTGTGAAACCTCACTAGATAGTCACTTTACAAAGATGTCTAAAGCCTCCATCTTCTTTCATGGTTTGCTTTAACTGAATCTTGTACCTGCGCAGACTCTACTGCACAATTTGCAGTCCTTGCTATTTCATTTATATCAGTATTACACTGGTTTTACTTTCTGAGTGGAAGGTTGAACATCAGTAGTTTCAGTGCTGTTGGTAATTCTGATGCTGCATTCATGAAATATAACTTCTTATGCAATGAAGGGTATCAGGCGTATTATAGTATTCCATTGATCTTATTACAGTGTTTATAAAGATGCAGATGCAGCTAGTGTAGAAGGGGTAGGTAATCAGTGTATCATTTTCAAACAGAGTGTGAGTCCTTGTTCTAATTTGATGAAGACTGTATTATTAATTTTGCTTTTTTGAACCTGTTGTGTAGGAGGCAATGTATGTTCAAATTGAAACAAAAATATGTGGCCTATAAACACTAATTCCGTGCTAGTAGGATTTAAATAACAGCAAACAACAATTACAGCATGAACTTGGGAGAAAACTTCTTGTTTTCTCTGTAACCACGCTGATTATATGACCACAGTGGAATATTTTCAGACTTTTCAATACACCATCAAAAATGAACACTTTTCTATTATTTGCATAACATGAACAACTGGAATATGTCCTCTCTCCAATTTAATTTTATTAGATATTCTTCCTGAAGTGTTTGGTTATTTATAAAATGTTAATATTTGGACAAAGGCAATGAGAAAGAAAATACAGGAAATAGGATGTTAATTGTTTAAATCATATCTCATAAACCCAAATTAAATCTGTTGTTTACTTGCAACTCTTAATGTGAACTGTATCATTTGAATAGGGGGGAAATCATACTGATGTCCTGGGTACGAGAGACTATTCATGACCCTCTTGTTCTGTGAATATGATGATTCACTCCACAAGTAAATTTTCTGCTGCCAGACAGGTGCTCTATGTAGTCTCCATTCTTTGGTTTGTTCTTTAAATAATGTGATAGACCATGTCATATACTTTTTTTACTTCAGAATTTTGTTTTCTGAAAAGATGAAGCTTTTCCAAATTCTTGCAATAAGCAATCTATGCCACATCCAGTTGACATTTACCAATGCTACAGAAAAGAGTGGGATCACCTTAACTTTCCTGTATTTCATACTTCAGAGATTCTCACAGTTGTCATGAGGAAAATAACTGTTGTTATTACAGCAGTAACAGATACTTAAAGTTCAGAATCATAGAATAATTTGTGTTAGAAGGGACCACCTGCTTAAAGCACGGATAACTCTGAAGTTGGATCAGATCCTCCAGGCTTCATTCAGTCAAGATCTGAAAATACCCAAGGTTTGGAGAGTCTACAGCTTCCCTGGGCAGCCTTTCCTCACAGAATGGTGTACATTTTTTGATGAAAAATACATGGATTGTCATGATCATTTTTATATTAAAATATATATCTATATCTGCATCTAAAATTTCTGAAATTACTATTATGATGAGTTGCCACCTTGAATTTAAATAATGTAAATGGTGCAGAAAATATTTATAAATTGTGTCTATATGTGGCAGTGGCCCAGGTTAAATAGGTTTCTGTTGATGTGTGTTAGTTCTGTTCAGCATAAATGTTGCTTATTACTCAATGGATTCATGGAAGCATTAAGATTTTTTTAGTATTTAAAGACTATTTTTGTTAGTTTTTAAAACAGTAAAGTTAGGAATAGTTTTGAACAGCTATTTACCTAAAATAATTCCTTTTGTGTGGGTTTTTTCTTCTGTCTTTATATAGATCTAAGATTTATTATTGTAAAGAATATGGAGCTCAAAAAGTTCTCTCTCTTAGGTAGAAGAGCTGATGAATGCACTGGAAAAGACTAGACAAGAATTAGATTCTACCAAAGCCCGTCTTGCCTCAACACAGCAGTCTTTGGCTGAAAAAGAAGCACATCTGGCTAACCTGAGAATAGAACGAAGGAAACAGCTTGAAGAAATTCTAGAAATGAAGTAAGTACATTGATTTCTCCAGTTTCTAGAAAAATTAAAATTACTACTTTCTTGCCATAAGAGGAGGTTGTTTTTTTCTACAAGTGTTTTTTCTATGTATACATTTAAGTCTGATTCTAAGGACTTCTAATAGTTGTAAGACTGTTAAATTCCCTTTAAAATATGGAAATGCAGAAGTCTTCATTTTAGAAGTACTCAACAATTGACATGAGAAGAATCTTTTGAAAGCTCTCCTTTGTTACATGCAAATAAAATATCAGCACAATATAACATGAGAAATTGCGAGTCTAAAGCCTCGTCTTTTAGTGGGAATTCTATGTTGGAGTTTCTGTTGGTGTCAAATTCAAGAAAAGGTGTTTATTAACTTTGTATGGATGGTGCAAAGTTTATTGCATTGAATTAGTTAAAAAAAAAACCAACAAATTCAAACCAACAAAAACATATTTGCATATACATTATCACTGTGTAAATGTGTACAGAATGAAAAAGAAAGATAGACCTATAATTTAAAACTAACTTCCTGCCCACAATAAAGGTAAATATCTGTAATTATAGGATGTTAAAGCTCTGACATGATCTTTAAAATTGGCAGAAAAGACTGAACCTGTTATGACTTGGCTACGTTACACTTAGGTGTAATTAATTACACTTACGTGTAATTAACATTCAACAAAGAAAATCCACAGTTCTAATTTGAAAACTATTTTATTGAGGGTGGGAAAAAAAAACCCAAACACTTAAGCCATGTATAACTTCAGCTAAGTTGTTGTAGATATCCTTACATTTTAAAGGAAGGTAAATAATCAGAAAATATGGTTTTAATAATATTGTTGTAAATAATACAAAGTGGAAATGGAGACATATGCTTAGAGAGTTTTATAAAAGTAGGTTTTAAGAATGGCTGCCATGTGTTATAGGTGCAGAAATACTATAATGTGGGCATGAATATTTCCAGTGAAAACAGAACTTCTGCTTTTGACTTAAATGAAGTCTATATCTATACAGAAAAATGGGAGCACTTACGAATTAGAGTAGTATGTGATATTACATTCTGTAATAGATATATTTTTGTAATTTTCTGGATTTCTTTTATATGCACATATTAATTTACCTATGATAACTCAGATGCTCAGTGCCAGTATGTTTCATGTAGTCGTCTATTTTCTGTAGAGTGTTTTGATCTGTTCCTTTGAGTGCATGCTTGTTCTTCATCCTAATGGTAATTTTTTTTTCTTTTTATCATAATTATCAATTATTGAGCAACATAGGGGGAAAAAACCCAGTATCTTTAATTCTGTAATCGTGACTTTTTTGGTTGGATACACTGAAGGCATATATCTTCAGTCTGGGAAGTGAGGTTGGCAAAAACTGGTGAAGTTCGACTTTTCTTTTGATATAAGCTGTTCTATTTTATGAATAAAGGACTGAGTGGATGGTACTAGTGGTGAAAGACCCAGTATCAAAGATCCAAGTTAGGAATAGTTTGAAATTTAAAGTGAGTTATAAACATACAGTGTGTTTTGACATTATAAATTTAAAAAGTAAAAGAGTGAAATTAGGAGAAAATTTTAAATTAGCATCTAAAAATTAAATTAGTAAAGATTTCTAGTTAAATATGTATTTTTTTTTCTTTGAGTGGTCATTAGTATGGCTTCTTTTGTAAAAGACTTCTTTCTTATTTTTCTTTTTGCCTTTGATTTCTTAATTGCTACTTTGTTAGCTATGTAAATGTGTAGACTTTTCTGCCATTTTTCCTGTCTTCAATAGAAGTAATTGTTCAGATACAGTTTTAATTTTTAATCCTGAACTGACCTAAAATTCATTTGAAATTCTAAGAACAAAACCCTTCTAACCTGTAATAATAAAGTACAATCTATTATAATGCATACTTCTTCCTACTTAGGCCACAGAGGGTTACCTAATCCTCTACTAGGTAGCTTTCCCAGCTTTCACTATGTCATTACCTGTAAGAGTCTAATGCTCTAACTCATATACAAATCACTCCCCCTGAACTCTATCATTCAGCTAATAACTTAGAATTAGAACTCACTTTCATTAAAAAAAAATAATTTATTATTATTTTTAATTCTATCCTAACTTTAGTTTCTGTGAAGTATGTTACAAGGCTGAGTTCATGTTGGAGATGTAATCAGACAGAACTTCAATTGTGGTGAGAAGGAAAGATATGAATACGGCTATGAAACATCAGGATGGTTTTGCTGGCCTAGGAGATAGGAAATAGTTAATGAACAAAACAAAATATATAAAATCACAGCACAATATTATTAAACAAAGAGAACAAATAGAATAATGGCAGAAATTCACATCATCCTATTTACTTTTTTTTTACTGACTCTTTAAAAACATTAGTACTGAATCAAAGAAGCGAAAATGAACATACTTTGAGCTCTGTGTATAGGAAGGGCTACATGGCTGCTATTAAATGTAAATTACATGTAAATCTTCATTTCAGATTATTTAATTTAATAAGAGATACTAAACAACGTATATTAATAGATAACCTGGTTGATGAGAAGCTCAACATCACCCAGCAATGTGCAATTGAAGCCCAGAAAGCCAACCATATCCTGGGCTGCGTCACAAGAAACGTGACCAGCAGGTTGAGGGAGGTGATTCTTTCCCTCTACTCTGCTCTCGTGAGATGCCCCCCTGCAGTACTGCCTTCAGCTCTGGGGCCCTCAACACAAGAAGGACATGGATCTGTTGGAGTGAGTCCAGAGGAGGCCACAAAGATGATCTGAGGGCTGGAGCACGTCTCCTATGAGGAAAGGCTGAGACACTTGGGGTTGTTCAGCCTGGAGAAGAGAAGGCTCCAGGGAGACCTTATAACAGCCTTCCAGTACCTAAAAGGGGCCTACAAGAAAGCTGGGCAGGGACTTTTTACAAGGGCATGTAGTGATAGGACAAGGGGTAATGTCTTTAAACTGGAAGAGGGAAGATTTAGATTACATATAAGGAAGAAATTCTTCACAGTGAGGGTGGTGAGGCGCTGGAACAGGTTGCCAGAGAAGCTGTGGACACTCCCTGGAAGTGTTCAAGGCCAGGCTGGATGGGGCTTTGAGCAACCTGGTCTGGTGGAAGGTGTCCCTGCCCATGGCAGGGGGGTTGGAACGAGATGATCTCTAAGGTCCCTTCCAACATAAACCATTCTATGATTCTATTAGTAAACATCTTTTAGAAATAATCAGATATTTCATTATAGTAGTCTAATTTTTGAAATTGCTCACTGAAATAAGTGTATGACAAACTTTATAAAACTACTGTATTACAACAGAATATAGTAAGTATGACACTGTTTTTTTTTATAAATAAGGTATTCTCAAAACCAGATTGTAGAATCTAGCCAGACATCCACAGACAGAATAATGATAATTCTGTGTTGTAGTAATATACTAAGATAGTGTGTCTTCTTTCTGATATTATAAGATAATTTATTAATTGGTAGCATTGACCATAACTTCTATTTCTCATTTTTAAAAATTTATTATTGAGTGATTACAGTTTTTGGCTGCTAGCTTCCAGTTAAATAGGCATGAACTCTGTGCTTAAGAACATTCATGATGATTTCCTATGCTTATATTATGTACAAGTTCCAAACATAACTCTGCATTCTAGGCCCATCTGGCTGATGTTGCCAAGATCTATCTTAATTTATTGGCTACAATCAGTTGTCAGTTTTAGATAACTTCTTCAGTTGTCATTACATGTTCCCATATACATTCAGTTATTTAAGGAAGTTTAGAATAAAAATGGATAGCAGCTTAATCTTGTTCATTATCTGGTTAGTCTTTTTGAACTGGAAACTAGATAAGTACCCATTAAATGCAAGGTAGTTTGGTGGAAGGAGATAAATACCAAGTAATTCTTAACTTGATGCCAACATGTAAAAAAATAAGTGTTAAGTCTGGAGAAGGATTTGCATTTGTATGTTACTTTGTAAATACATGATTTCCCACCCCCCCCCCCCCCCCCCCCAAATGTCTATTAAAAATATTACTATATTAGTTCTGGAGGAAATGTTTTTGTTATGGTCATGTTATTTTAGCAGTGCACCCATAACTCATACTGACATTAATGGAAGTCATGCATACATGTTAACAGTAAAATGCAGCATGTGTTCAAATCCATCATTTTGCCTAATTGTCTTAATGCTTTGTGCTCTTTCTATCTCTAAGCATAAAAAAAATGCACTTTTTAAATAAATGATAGTTTAAAAAAAAAATCTGTATTGCATAGTGTGACAAAAGGCACATTTAAAAAAAATTATCACCCCTAGAAATATTTCGATTGGCCTGAAGTTAAAAATCAGTAGTTAGAAATATATACCAAGACTACTTATTCCAGACATTGTTTTTGTTTTCTGAGAGTTCACAAGAAGCAGCACAGCCCACTGAGAACTTCACAGACTTGCTTAGAAAAGCTTATTCGTTTTGTAATATGAAGAGCTTGAGGGCAGGAGCAGTTTCTGCGCTGTGATGTAGTGGAGGTTTTTTCAGATGTTTCAGAAATTCCATATTTGTGGAGCATACTTTCATGACCACAAGGCATCCACAATCCTTTCATACAGGTATCCTTTGCTATATGGTGGTTCCTTCCAGAATTCATAAACCTGCTTGTGATAAAATGAGCTGTATAGATAGATAAATGAGTATTTATATAATATTAAAATTACTTTATATATGTATGTTAAATAAATGCCTGTCTTTATGGAAAGTGGATTTTACTCTATGGGATAGATCATCTTTTATAGAAATGGTCAAAATTATTTTCCATTTGAAAGATACAGATTTTGACCTGGAGAGCCAATAGTCATAAAAGAAAGTCTGATGGCATGTGAGGGAAAAGATATAAAAATTATTTTCACCTTTTTTGTTAGTACAACTTTTAAATTATATGCATGTAATTTTCAAGCTGCAACCACTGAAGTTAAAAAGAAAACAAAAAAACCAACAATTCCTCCCCAACCCCCAAAAAACTTTGTTATAAAAACTTGGGGTTTTCTTGGTTAAAAGCCCTTAAATTAACTTTCTGTGGTGTTTGCTTTACTTAGAAATATATTTAAATACAAGATTAAAAAAAAAATTTCATTGTGGGTGTCATTAATTTGAGGATCTTTCAGTGGTTTAGTTACATGTGACAAACACTACACTTAGTGAGTGAGCATGGGGTTAGTCCCCAAATAGGCTGAACTTCATGTTTTGACTTGAATTTGTGAATTCTTAATTTCTGAGATCCAACTGTTAATTACTGTTTCCTTTAGCAGTCAACTCAGTACACTTAGTGCTCTGAAGCTTTCAGAGTATCCTTAATGAAATTCTTGCCAAGAGTTTGAAAGGTAATTTCCTTGCCTTTGGTAGAGTTCATGCCATCACCTGCAGGCATTGCTAAATCAGTTTTGTTGGAAGTGACTTTGCCCTGAAATTCACTACAAATTTCTGGAAGCATATATATTTTCTATTATGTGGAATAAATCAGATTGCTTCAGTAATGAAGCATTAAACAGCTCCTGATAAAATAGCCAGCTACTAGTCCTTTAATTAAATAAGAAAAATAGAACATTGCTGTGCTGTCCAAAAAACATTATTTTTAAATTAGATTTTGCAGGAAACTTTCTTACAGTGACAGTATAAAATTGAACATCCCTTCCTTTGTTTAAGAATGTCCACCATTTTTTTATCTGAAAATAATAAATGCATATTGCTTATCTCTGTTTTTCACTATGTTTATATTATTCATTTAACAGCACCTGTGTAGAATCAATGAAATATTTGTAGGAAGAAGGCGATAAAATGTTTTTTCCACCAAGCATTCAGTCTCACCAGCTGCCACTCTGCAGAAGTGTTGAACACATACTACACTTTTACCTGCTGGGTCAGTGATTCAGCTGCTCTCTCAAACAAGGAGAGGGCACTTGTATTTGCCACTAGATGCCAGTCTCGGGTGCAAGACCATGGTCTGGATCTGCTTGGTTCAACAAACAGTATGAGCAGCTTCACAGAGTAAGCAGGAAGCTTGTCTTGTTGCAGGGAAGAGAATGTGTCTTGTCCGTTTGTCCGACACTTGCTCTGACAGGTCCCCTCCTTCCTTTTAGTGCAGGAAATTCAAGCATGGACAAGTGTACAAATGGTTTCAAGAGGATATTGCAGGGATGAAGAGGGTCTTTGAATGGATTCTGGAAGTCAAGGATCACTGCTTAAGGGGAAGACTGTGTAAGATGTAAAACTAGAGAGTCATAGTCAGAGCTTGTAGGGAAGTCAAAATGCTTTATGAAGTACTAGTGGCAGAAGTATAAGGAAGTTTACCATTCATCTGGTTTTCTGCAGTCAAGCCCCTTTTTTCCATCTATAAATTTTACTGGAGTAGGACTTGGGGATTTCACATCTGTGTAGGAGCTCAGCAGGAGCTGCAGCTCTGACAAGGGCTGTTGGATGTCCAGAAAATCTAGACGTGTTTCCAGCACCTGGACAAATCAGCTCATGTCCCTGCCTTACATTCTCCAATTACTATTTCCATCCATCACCATTTGAGACTGGCACTTAAGGAGGGAAAGGGAGAGGAACTCAACATGTTTTCCTTTATTTATGTCATAATTACTCTACCGCAAAAGGTTCTATCACCCACAGGATAGTGGTTTCTTCCTCATCGCTATGGGTACAGCTATGGTCAAAACTGCTTCTGAAATCTCTATGTGAGTAGTAAATCCAGTGCATCTGGAACATTTCAGAGTAATTGTGTATGCAGTTCACCTGTTCAGTGCATACACAGGCCAGAAGCATGACACTCATTGACAGGAAAATCCCTGATGAAATTGTAGGGACTCTGCTTGCATGTAGTCACGAAGCTAATTTCCTTTTTTTGGGTTCTTCCATACAGCAGCAAGGATGAGGAAGGCAATATAGCAAGGTAGGAGAAATTGACAGGGTGATTTAAGGTTGGAACTACTCTTTGAAATTGTTTGGAACTCACTCTTTAAAACCACTTAAAACAATAGTTTCCCTATAGACACACTCTGCTTTCTGTCTTACAGTTAGGCAGTGCTTTCCTCCTGCCCCTTTCTTTTCAGAAAGGAAGGCAAGAAGGTAGATGACCATTTCTCTTGCCTACACTGGAAACTGAGGTGTTTAACTAAAAGGTATCATCAAAGATGCGTCATTTATGCTTCTTTTTTAAATGCTAGTATATTCTAAAAAGAGCCAGCACCTACCTTGGGGATGGTTCTGGGCTAAATAAGTAGTAGTGGATACATGACATAAAAGGATGCTCTTTGAATTGAAGTTTAAGCAAATACACCAGAGTCAGATTTCTTAGACTATTAATAAAGTATTATTTTGAAAGTAAGATAATTTTAAAAGCATTTTATCTACGTTGTTAGCTCTATTATGGTGTGTATTTTAAGAAAGATAGCTGTGATAATTTATCTAATGTGAATTCTGTAACATATCTTTACATAATAGGTTAGATAACAGAGTAGTGTATAAATAGCTGTGGAGAAAAAATAATTTTCAGAAAGCAGTTTACTATTTTTTGTAATTTTATTAGAGGGATTATTTTGACTTGTTTCAGCTGTGGTAATGTATACTATAAACGTGTTCAGTGAATGGATAGCAAGTTGATTGTCTGAAAAATTGTACCATTTCAAATGTAGAACACTAGACACTTTTTTAGTAACCTGTGGACTGCTTCCATTTAATTGTAGGATTCATGCTGAGAGTGTAGAGAGTCATATCCCAAGTTAAATACAAACAAAACAGCAGGATGTTGATACAACTGTGACTTCCATAGGAAGTAGTTAGAATGGTAATGTGGTCTCCTTCTAACTTGGGTGGAAAGTCTCTTGTGACTGCTTTTGCCCCACAGACCTGTAACACAGCATGCCTTGACTAACATTTTTGACACCAACTTGCAAACACCATAAAGATTAGAGAAACCCAAATGAAGGCTTTGTTCTCTGGAACAGAAGCTTTCTTGACTAAAATGAAGAGCTGTTTTTCTTTTGTAAACAAGGAAGGGGCACATAGCAATAAAATGTTTCTCTCTGCAATAATAGAATGAATGAACTGTTTACTGGGCAAAGCGCTTCTCTTATTTAAAGACTGCGAGTGTCACCAAGTTCCTATTCACTTGAGAGTCTTATATGTTCAGACTAAATGATAGTATACTTCGATTTTATTTTATAAGATTCGTGAAGTTTGACATTTCGTCAGCATGGGAAGAAAGTGTGCTATTTCTTTTCTTCATTTTATTCTTGTTAAGGTCATAGTTTACTTTCAAAATAGATTGTCACCTGCTATTGAAGGTTAGTGAGATCAATTTAGGATTTCTCCAAAACATGATATGAGAGGCTGTACTTTGCCTGCTTTCATATGGATATCCAAGTGAAGGAAGCTGGAGCCTCTCCCATGTTTCCTGTCCCCTTTAGACAGAGGGAAAGTGCAGTAATAATCTTTTCAAAGTGTTTCCCTCCCAGGAAGGCAATGTCTTCCCCTCTGTTATGGAATGGCAGTAGTGCTGCATATGTCACAAAAGTATTGTCTGAAGGCAAACCAGAAAGAGTTCAAACATATTCCAGACAACACACGTTACAGTTATAATAAATAAGCATACTTTTCTGATCTAGAAAATGGGTCTGGATTTTGACCATCATAAGTATTTTGGCTTAATTATAATGCATCTGTATGGGTAATGTTCTCAAGAAACTAGAAATTTAAGCTTCTGACTCTTTAGTTGTAAAAATGATCTTCCAGATTGCTGTGATCCATATGGTTGGAGGCATCTTCCAGGAAGAAACGGACTTTCATGATAGTTGCCACTCTGTATCTTAGTAGTGCACTTTTCTTTCTGATTTTGTTTCCGTTATTCTCTACCCATTCAGGTACGTTGCCTCAGTAGAAAAATAACAGTCAATGCTCCAGCAAACATTTTGTGTTGGAAATTTCACAATACTTCTTAGGGGTTTTATTCCTTGAGTGCTTTCCCCAGAGCCTGAACAGTAGAGAGATCAAGGGGATCCTGCAGCTGCTTTATGAGGGAGAGACTTAAAGACTTTTCACTCTGTGGAGGAGAAGGCAGGGGGAAGGTATGTTTGAAGTTTGCAGAATCTCAGAGGAAGGCATAAACTGAACGTAGGATTGTTGTTTGCCAGATCCCCCAGCATGAGAAATATCAAGCACTTGCTGAAGTTAATCAGTGATCAATTTGAAAGAGAGAGAAGTGCTGCTCTATGGAGTGGTTGGTTAGTGACCTTCTAGAACTTGCTTCCACAGAGGGCAGGGTGGCATTAGCTTGTTCAAAAAGGCGTTAGACAAATTCATGGACAAGATGTCCATAAATGACTACTTCTTTATACTCTTTGGCTGTTGTTCTTGAACTATGTTCCTAAAATTTATTTTCTCTCTGAAGTGTTAGCTCTTTCCTCCCACATTGCTCCTTACACTGAAGCACACATAGTTAATGATCCAGTTAATTTGAAAACTACTTTTTTTTTTGAGAACCAGTTATATTAAGTCAGCTAATACACTCTGGAGAGATTAAAGGCCACACTTTGAATAGTCTTTTTCATCTTCTGTTGCCCTATGGTGTATAAGTGTATTTACAAGATGATACAAGTGACAAAATGATTGTTTTAAAGCGCAGGTTATGAGAGTGAGATATGACAGTTACATGACATTCTCTAGTGATTGAACCACTTAGAAGACAGACAGGATCAACAGTGCTTCAGGTTCACAGGTGTCTCAAGCTACTTGAAGGACTTTGAGATGCAGAGTGTTCCAGTCTTTTGTAATGCAAACAAAAATGTGAACAAACAATTGCAATTGAAAATAATTACATTTGGTTCTCCTCTTTTTTTTTTTTTTTTTAAATCAACCTCTTCAAAATGCTTTTCTGTTTTTTAATTTATAAATGTGTTAGGGTTTAAAATACACCACTTTTATCTGTGATCTATCTTGATTTGTAGCATTCTAAATTCATGTGAGGTGGAATAGTATTCAGAAAGGGTCAGTGATGAGAATGATTGTATATAAAAGTGAGACAGGACTATGAGTTAGTATTCAATGAAAATGGAGAATTGTAAAACGAAGAGGGTTGTACAAACCTGTAGAATGAAAATCCAGGTCTGGACTCTTCCAAAGGAAGGGTATAGTTTTAAGTATGTTTCTATTTTCTAAGGAAACTTACGATTTTTATCTAAAATGAACTTACTGGGGAGTTTAGCAGTCTAACTTTTTAGATAAGGAAGAAAAAGTTTATAGGCTATCTACTAAGTATTAAACATTTTTTGTCTGTTTTCTATTGCACAACTCTTTTTTTTTAATATAAGAAAATATAAGCAACAAAATAATTTTACCAGAAGAACAATATTATAGAAAAAAATGTACTTTGTAATTACTGATCTTGACAAAGCTATATATGGTTTGTTTTAAAACTACCTTAAAAGTGCTTTTATTAGCTAAAAAGTTAGTAATGATAAGAATGTTGAAATAAGATGGCATTTGTTTTGAAGTTCAGCCAGCATGGGAATGTGAAGGCCTCCACCTCTGATAATATATTCAAAAGAACAAGTGGCTTAAAGGACAGAAAGGAAGGAGTAGGAGGCTGAAAGTAAAAAAAAAGAAAGAAAAAGTTAGGCTTCTGTTTCATGGATTTTTTTTTTAAAGCTGACTGAATTACGCCCTTGTCTACTGAAACCCTCTTAGTGTAATTCCCATTGGCCTCCGTGACACCTAGGGCAGTGCTGATCAACTGCAGGCTCCCATATTCCTAACCTCAGTCAACTGAATATGATTCTAGCAGATGTTTCTGCATTTTAGACCTCAAAATGTGATGGGTCAGGTTTTTTTCCTTTTTCCAGTGGCAAATCTTGCATACTTCAGATCCAGGACACGCAATTCAATGGTAGGAATTATGAGCTGAGGGTCTCCCCAATGGGATAACACTGAACTTGGTGTAAACTCAGATCTTTGAAATTGGAGAACCAAAGAAATTCAAAGGTTTGAATCATTTAAACTAAATTAGTGGATTATTGTTTAATACTGTATAAAGCATAAAATGTGCTTAGAACGTATATGATGATGTTTTGTATTAAAAGGAAAAGGTCTTATAAAGTCAGGAGAGAAAAGAGTCAGAAGCAAACAAGCAGGAACAGCTTTCTTAGAGGCAGAAGGGAAAGGTTCGATTAGCTTTCTCTGCCTTCCCATTACTCTTTATGTGCTATTAAGTAAATCTACTGCTACCTCCTTCCTGTGCTTCCTCATTCCTCCCTCTCCCCATGCCTCCAGCAAAACAAGTACTTCTCTGTGTGCTGTGGAAAAATAAATCTAAGTTCCTATTCCTTTGTTTACTCTCATTGGGTTCTCTCATGTGTAATAAGGTGCAAGATGTGCTTGAATTTTTGCTCTCTCATGTCTGAGGGTGTTTATTAATGTTCTCTAATGTGCATTCTCTCACACTTTGTAAGGTGTGAGCTCTTGGGGCAGCATTTCTGCCTGTAAGAGCGTAAGTAAGATTTACTCTTTTATCTGACTGATACAATGACACCTGTAAGAATTTATTGTCAGAGAGGTCTGTACCTGTATCTTGAAATGAGTCAAAGAGTTTCTGTCTTTTGGGGAGTGAAACGCATCATACCATATTTTAAATCCAAGAGAACTTCACACTACTTGTTCTGATGGTATTTATGCCCTCCCACTGAAGTGTGTATAGCTTACCCATCTAGAGTATAAGCCTGACAAGACTGATCATTACTCTTTATTAATACAGTGCCATACATAATGGGCTCCCATCCTTCATTGGCCATCAAGCATTACTATAATCAACAAGATAATAATAAAAACACGTGTCATGTTATCACTGTTAGCACTATCTAAACAATGTGAGTGTGGAAACATTGTAGTAAAAAGAGAATTCTTCAAATATGATTGGTGAAGTATGGCATGGCACACAAAAATGTGCTAAAGCACTGAATTTCTAATGAATACCACCTCTCCTTTCAATGTTGTGCTGCTCTTTAGCAGAGACTGCCAGATCAAAACTTATGTGATGACAGTGGAAATTAGGATGAGCTCATCTTGATTTTCTCTGTGAACAAACTTCGCTATGTCCACACTGTTATGCAGTGTACCAGGTTATCTTAGCAAAGAAAAGCCCTATTTAAGAAGGTACATTATTTAAGAATGTACATTATATAAGTCTGTGCTACATCTTATAGTCAAGCTGTTGTGTTCAGGATAAACATCACCTTAAAAGGATACCTTGTCTTGCTTCCTTAGGGTGAAATAGCTTCAACTGAACAGATAAACTTTTCAAGATGAAACAAAAGCTTGGTGACAGCACAAACTTATGCAGAATATTGTTAGTGGAAAGATTTTTTTCACTTGTTGGTAAATAGAAATGTTGCATTTGTAGAGGAGCTTGCATAATCCTAACAGGGGTACTATGCTTATTATATTGCATTTTGGTGTTTAAAAGTACATTGGGTGTGGTTTTTTCCCTCACATTTAATAGTGAATTTCTCAAAACCCATCTAGTTTTAGTTTTGTAAATATATAGATACCAAGGGGGAAACTGTGATTTACTGGCTTAGATAGAAATGTAAAGATACTTTTTTGTGGTTAAACTCTTCCCAGTTTTTAACCACTCTTACCTCAGACATTTAGTTTATCTTTGTTGCATTTGGCTCTGACCAAAATTAGGCCCCACAGGCCTCTGAGGATCACCATATTGCTAAAATAATTCTCGTTACTAGGAATTCTTCTTTTGAGCTTCCCAACAAACTTATCTTGCATTCTTTGAAGACTAGCTTATATGGTTCTCACCTTCCAGGTGGGAGGGAAGATGTAGATTGGTCTAACAGAGACAGTCATTAAATGTACTACTTTGTTCTTTAGTTTTTTAACCCCCCTGAGCTTGCTTTATGGTTAGGAAACAGAGATAGGTACTGAGGAGAAAATGTCAAAGGTAGGTTTTATAGGATAGAACAGCTAGATCACCTCTGTGTGCAACACAGAATCAAAGCTAGGCTAGATAGTTTCAAATCCTTGCATTATGTGGATTGTGAATATAAGTTATTGAACTAAATTGTAATTCCACTTAAATCTGCATCCATAAGAATGTAATTTTAGATCCTGCCTTTTTCCTTTAGGCTGGAAGAGTTTTGGATAAAATGCAGTCAGGTGTGAGCATAGGACCTTATTGCATCAATCAGTGAGCAGTACTGAGGGGACTTCATGGTAGTTATGTTCAGCTGTCTGCATGTTACGGCAAGCTCTGTCCCAAAGATTGATTAGGAAGGCGTGATGCAGTTAATAGGAAGAGCAACCTGAACTTTTAAACCTCCTCACTCTAGAAGCTCCAAAAAATTGAATTTTCTCATCACTGTTTAGGGGATTTACTGTGTTTGGTAACTTATGAGTATTTTTGTGAGCTGGACAACCTCATCCAGGTCTTGCATGACTAGAACTAGTCATATGCTAGAACTAGTGTTCTGTGTGGTCTGTAAACAAAAGGTAAGTAGTTCATGTCTGTGGGGTTTAGAGCAGGAGCCAATGTTGGGACTAGCGTAAAATTCAGTAGCAGAAAAGTAGAGATTATTATGTAACACCTAAAGAATAGAAGCCCAAGAAGTGTGGTAGATCATCATCTGACATCCAGCAACCTGATACCCTCTTAAGAGAGCGAAAAATACTCTGACATTCATAGACTTAAAGAAAACAGTTTTCACCTATTGAAAAATATTTAAACTTTCAGCATACATGAAAGAAACTTGATTGCTTTCCAGTTTTGTTATGGATGCCGATTACCCTCCTTGCCCACCTGGATTATTTTGTGAACAACTGAAAGCAAACTGGTGAAATGAAAACAGTCTTTTATGAGTTTGTGGCTATGCATACATGTGTACCACTAGCTACCCACTACTGCCCCTCCCATCCGATCTCCTCTTAAAAAACATAGTACAAGGATCCAATCAGGATGAAAATTACCTACAGTGTTTTCACAGTTGTATAAAGAAATAGAATTTATATTTTTTTCTCTCTTAGAAAGATCTCCCTTCAACACTTTGATACTATGATGTTTTGTTTAGTCTAATGTAGGTTTTTGTTAGTATCTAGCCTAAAAATGAATCTAATTAACAGATGAATTTAGGAAATCCCTACTGTGATTTGGCAACTAAATGAATAGGGAATATCAGTATATGACAAGCAACTTCAACTTATGGCTAATGTAACAATTACCTCATTAGAAATGCAACTTTACACTCTTCGAATGAAACCTTTATTGAATTTAAAATATGTATTTGATAATGGACTAGATGAATTTACTTGAAATTGGCTTTGTGAAATTATACTGCCTTTATTGATACTGACTGGCTTTATAAATATTTATCTTAATTATGTTTTATTGTGATTAAAAAAGATTGCAGATACTCTGCCATTTCTGTAAAGTGTGGTGTTGGAGATTTTTTTGTTAGAGATGGGGATATGGTACAAAGAATAGTCCTGCTCCAGAGAGGAGGCCCCTCACAGGCCATATGAATCCACTTACATGTAAATTGCTTGTCTATATGAATTAAGGTGAAGGTTATGAAAGAACTGCATTTCTGTGTTTATTGTAGGATTTTTGACAGTCTCTTTCCTCTTTCAAGTAAATTTGGCTTAAGTCCACAGTCAGTACAGTTTTAAGTAAACTCCTCTTTTGTTACATTAACAAGGTTATAACATCACTGAGGCAGATTTCCAGCTGGATGAATTGAGGCCTAAGCATGCAGACTGAGGGGATAATTAAAACCTTAGGGTGGGTGAGTTAAACTACCAACTAAAATTGGATAAAAGGCTAATTGTCCATAGCAACATAATACATGTTTCTAAATACCTGTGAAATAAAGATAAATATTCGTGATCTTTTTATTCCTTTTTGAATGCTCAGATTAAATTATATTTTAGGGCATAACAAAAATCAAAAGTAAATAGAAACCCAAAGAATTCTTTCCCAGATATTGCTGTATTTTAGTTATTAATTGTAAAACAGAATTATTTTGAAGACTTCAGTAATTTTTCTGACTTTCTTTACAATATAGAAAGCATTTTTGTGTAGGAAGTAAGAACCTCACTGTGTGATACAGTATATAGGAATGGACTGCTCAGTGCTTTGTCAAAATTTGTCATATCTCTTTTTCCTTCTTCCTTTTTTTCGTTATTAAGAGTGGAGTTACATACCTTTGGCGACCTTCAAGAGGATGACATAGAGTCAGGCAAGATGATACATTACCACAAAGTTAAAAAAACAAAATGGGTTGTAATGGCAGCTCGTACTGAACTAAATGAATTGTGAAGGTCCATTTGTTATTCATTAGGAGAAGCAGAGCAGATTACTGTTCTGCCTTCATAGGGAGCCTTTAAACTTAAGGTCATTTTACACTAGTACCCTTGTGGCATAGACAGCATTTAATACATTTTTAACAGCTTTTATATTTCCATGGTTTGCAGCAGTGCTGGTTGAATCATTTCTGTAATGAAGGTGTTTTAAAGTAGTTTAGAGTTACTTTGGGGGAAAAAACAGGAAAAAAAGGAAATAATTGGGTTGATGAAGTGACTTTATATACTAAAGAGCTAAGTATGCACAACATACTGCTATAAAGTAATGCATGCTGATTCCCACTGCTACAGAAGTACATCCCTGGGGAATCGTGTTGTGGTGTGGTGGTTTTTTTTGGTTGTTGTTGTGTTTTTTTTTGTTTGTTTGTTTTTTTTTGTGGTGGTGTGTGGGTTTTTTTTGTAAATGTAAATAGAACTATAGTTGTTTTTTCACAGTGCTCGTTCCTTTGGGGAAGGAAGGTCTAAGAATAGAAATTTAAGAATATTTTTTGAGCTATTTCTGAGTTGCTCAGGAGTCTGATGGAGAACATTCAACATTTTGGCATGTTTTGGGGAAGTGTGCATACTAACTGTTTCTCATAAACGTTGATGTGGGCATCTAAGGAACCCAACATAAATTGAACGTGGAGTGGAGGGCAGAATTTTGTTGATCAGAATAAATGTTGATTATTTTAGTACTTCTCAAATGGTTCAGTGGTGCTGTGGAAAGTCAAAGAAGAAAGGTAGGCACCAATATGAAACAATCTGAGAATAATTTCTTCGAAAGTGCTGAATAAATCTAAAAATCTATTAGCTTAAAGAATGATTTATAATGCTAAAGAAAGGTATAATAACCCCAGTTAAAGGAGGTAATCATTGCACAAGCTCACGTTTTATTGTAGAAGATAGTCTTTCATTTGCTACCTTTTAATTATGTTGTGGATTTAACTGTCAAAATCCATATTACAGTGATTTTATTTTTATTCAGAAAATACTAGATCACAAGTGATGCACTGTGTTTCAAGATTTGCTTACAAATAAATTTAATTAAGAAAATGCTATTTTAAATGTATGATGATACTTCTCCCAGCAGAGTCCACTCCTAATTTCCTTTTTCTTGTTTAGCAAGAACATTTAGCATTCATTCTGTACTTCATTGCAGATGGCTTTCACTAGATTTTTTTTTCTATAGATTTTACTGTTTTGTGAGGATAAATTTTGACAAAATACATGTGGATCACAACCAGCATATGAGGTAGAAAAAAAGGACTCATTCTTTGACAGCAAAAGTATTTTTTTTTGAGATTTTGAACAATACATATTAAAAAGCTGAAAGGTATGTATCTTTAGAAGATAGCAATCTTTAAATAACATTATAAATGCAACAATGATTGCTTTTATTTAATATCAGAAAGATAGTAGAATGTAAGAAACTGTGAACTATAAAAATCTTGTTGCTGTCTGGACTATATATTTTTTTTCAATAAAATTAGATTATTTTAATGTAAGTTTTAAATGTTCAGTTGCACCAGTATTACTGACTTTTCCCCTAATAGAAATATTTGTCTTCTTTTACCTTTGCACTAGCTTCATGTAGTCATTTCTGGTTTGTGAACTAAAGCTTTAATCTCTGTAAGTTTTTAAAAGTTCTTCATGCGTGTGAAAACATAGACTGTCAATATGTGTCCATAAAATATATCAAGAGTGGTTTTGTTTGGTCAGAAAATGAACCCCATCACTTTTGTTATATTAGATTTCTGAATATGGAGTAGAGGGACTATTGTCATCCCACATCAAAGCAATATCCTAAGAAAGGCATAGTGCCACTACTTTCATTTGTTAAACTGACTAATGAGAACATAAAGAATTCTGTGATGGCCATGCATACTTACCATAGGAATTCTCTACCGTGGTGTAGTATAAATTCAATTTTAGTTTTATTTTTTCAAACTAAATACATGTAATTAATGATAGCCATATTTCATTGCCTGAAACTCGTGTTTATTTTTCCTTTAGATTATCTTACAACCTTATTTTGATGTTTGTAACTTATTTGTCAGAAATGTAAAATAAAGAACATGCTAGTAAGAGGACAGTTCCAATATTGGGGCTACCTTAATTAAAAATTATATTAAGTAACTAAGACACTTTATTGTTCACTCTGTTGGCCCTTTAACATAGGGCTGTCTCCTTAGTTGAGGATTGTACGCTCCCCAGTTCTGGAACTACTTCTAGTGCAGTACTGAGTCAAACACCTCTTGGGTTACCATTGCGTGGGTATCTTCTCAGCATTTTCAGACAGATTTTGTAGCAACTGTGATCAATAAAACACAAGATACCTAGAACAACTTCTATGTGCCTCCAGGATATTCTTTGCGTTGTGTGACGTTAGGAGGGTCCCTGTGACAGTAGTATGCCAATTGAGGCTTACTTAGAATAATTGCAGATATTTATTCTGCCATTGGGAAGTGATATATTTAGTCACCTGTCTTGATTCAGGCAAGAGTGTCAGAGTTTGAACAGGTTAAAAACAGAAAAACCCAAACCAAAACAAAAAAGATCTCTAGAAAATAGGCATGAAAGATTAGTATAAAAAAATTCCTTTGAACATTGGTATTGTTTGAAGTGCTTAGACACTATTTGTCGCATTTACAAAATTGTGGCTCAGCAAGGTAACATAGCAGAAAGCTTTGTCCAGCATCCTCATATATATGAATCTTCTCCTTTTGATAATACTTTTCCTGCAATCTCCGTGTGAGGCAGAGGATTCAGATGCCCCTCCAAAGGGAAGGGTCCATGTTTGTTTTCTGGGCCTTTTTGTCAAGTAGTAATTGGGACATTCTGAAAGACTTCCACATGAAATCACTGATTTTTGGCATATAGAAAGGGATAGACCTTAGTCAATTTTATGCCGTAAGAATTAATTAGTGGTTTAATTTTAAATTTTTCTGGTTTCTAGAGGCAATCAGACTTGGTGATTCAGGCTGTCTCTTTGAATCCATGTTCCTACTTCTGTCCTTTTTTCCCCAGTTATTAAGTTTTTTCTGAAAAATAAAGATTATAGCTACCTTCTGAGTCACTTAAGTAATTTATCTTCCTTTTCACTCCTCCTCATTCCCTTAACAAGGAAATCTAACAATTTTCTTCTTGTTCTCTTTTTCCAAGAGCAAACCATGTCTCATATAATACATAAAATTGTTCTGTTTTCAAAGAGACCTAGACTTTGTAATTTTACCATAAAGATTATACTGATATGTCAAAAGGAATAGAACTTTAAGGCTACTGTGTATTTAATTTTATCATTTCATATATGTCCAGGAATGGACAGGTGCTGTAACTGGGGCTGGTCCTTGTAATTTGGTGTCACAAAGTTAGTCTTTTTTGTATAAATGTTACAAGGTGATTGCAGTTCTGAGTCATATTTACTAGTATGCTTGGCAATAATTATCAGAAGCTTATTTGTTCTGGTCTGACTGTTGTTTCAGGGATTATTTTAAAGATTAATTTAAGATCTAATCTTTCACTTTTAATGACTCTTTAATCTTAAAAATTGCAAGAAGCCTGTGAATAAAAACTCTGTTCTATGAGGTATCTGTATTGGTTTTAATTCTCAGTTCAGAGGCCACACACATCCAAGCAGGTAGTGCAAATCTTGACCTGCAGCTGCCTTCTTAATATTCCTCATAACAATACAGATACACAGAGGGAGTTCTTCTGAACAATGAGGTATCGCACAGCAAGCTGTGTAGGAGATAGCAGAAAGACAGAGAAATCATGAAATAAGTTCTTTTGTTTTCTTAATATTTAGGAAAATATTATCTCTCAGTCCATGATAATGACTATTGAATTAAGTAGAGACACTAGGAGGAGAAAAACCTTTTCAAGAAAAGATGTTCATATTAACATCCTGTTACATGGAATCTGTTCAGACCTCAAAAAATAAATTAATATTCACTAAAATAAGACACTAAATTTGTCTCAGCTGATCTTCAGTTGCTTTTGTGTTTGCTTTCTATAAATAGCATAGGAAAAGAATTTACTTGTAGAAGTGTTCACAAAAACACTAAATTTTTAGCTTGTTTTAAATAATGGTGACCGTATGTGTGCTTCCTTGACTGAAATTCGATTATAAAAGTTGCCTACCCCAGTCTATGGAAAGCCATCTAAAAATCCCAGACATAGGTGATATGGAAGCCTATTTTTATAAGAAACAGCTTCTTTCCTATCCTGCATTTTAAAAAAATACCTAGGTTTTGAGATAATGCAAGTGTATCTATGGCGGTTTATTTTCTTTGATCCTATGCAAGTCAGACCTATGGTGGATCTAATGTATCCAGGCAGACTTACAGTTTTACCTGTCTTTTATAATAAAGTGTCACCGTTTGCTGTGGCACAAAAGAGACATGGTGTGATAGGATTTGTGAGAAACTGCTAATGGTTAGAGCTTTGCAGTGTGCCTGCTTCCATCTAGGCTAGATGAATCTAAATGCTAAAATTTCTGTGTAAATAACCAAATTTGACTAAATAGGTATTAAATATTACTGAAAAGAAATTGAAAAAATTATTGAAAGGGTAGATAAATGGTAATCCACAGGCAAAATCTTGCAATCGTTGTGGTTTTCTGTTATTCTGGCATTGCAAAGCAAGCAGGGAGTTTCTTTAAAGAGAGTGTAAGGAAAATAGCCTGATTTGGCAAACCCTGTATTGTTGTAAATCTGGCAAAACTATGAGAGGAAGAAAGTCTTCTTCAGTTATATTCCTTCAAGTGGTTAACCCTCAGACTGATAAGAATAGTGACAGAATAAATGAACACCAGACAAAAGAATCACATTGAGAGCGGACATCTTGCCTCACTAAGGAAAGAAATTATTTCTCTACCAAGTGGTTCTTTTGACATTGACCATAAGTGCTTCTAATGTAGAATTCATATGAAAGCAAATGTAAATGCAAACAGAATATATTTGACATGATCTAATCCCAACTCTGCCACATCACTTGTTTCTAAATCAGGTGACCGCAAAGCAGTCATGTTCAAGTCTCGTAAAGGGTAGGCATGGATAACATACAGTGTATTAGCAGTCTTCTGTTTGTATAGGCAAGAGTTTCTAGTGGCTCAAGGTAAAGAACAGCAAATTCCAGGGTCCTACTTGCCAGATCTATGGAATGCTTGAGAAAACTCCTGTGGTTCCCTAGGTGAACAAAGTGGTAGTGGACAGGAGCCGACCTTAAATGAACTGTACAGTAATGTACTGTATATTCCTTCTGAAATGATAATGTGCTACACTTTGTAGGCAGATGGTGGTAAAAATCTGAAGTCAATTATTATAGTCAGATAGATTCTAGAAAATGAAAGTGAAGACATTAAAGAAACAGATCATATGCCTTGTTGCTTCAGAATTAAGATGCATAAGAGGGACAAGCTTTGGCAAAACAAAGGGAAATATTCTCCAGTTGAGAACACAGTATCTGTTTGAAAGCTGGTACAAGCTAGTCTTTCTTCCATTGGAAGACAGGGGAATTGTTTATGAAATTTTAAGGCAAAGGAGGGTTAAAGCTGTATACCATTCAGAGATTTTAAACAGTATGACTAGCTCCCTTAGAGTCACAGCTAAGACAGTCTGGGGTTAGCAAAGCTTGTTTTCTTAAGGAAAATAATAGAGGTACCAATTGTTGCCAGGAACCATCACGTCAGTAATGTGGTGCATAAACATGTGGTCAATAACTATTACGTTAAGATTTCTAGTATCAGAGATCATTTTATTCCCACTAGTGGAAATGAAAGATGTGATCTTCAACTAGATTATAACCAGAGCTTAGATCTGATGGAGAACAAAATAGGCTGACACATTTCAGTGGCGAAAAGCTTCTGGTTAAATGAAGTGAGCTGCAAGGAGCAATAGCCATGACGCTGTTGGGCAGAGACACATGTGCAGATGAATAACCAAAATTAATAGCAGGAAGCCTTAACAGGATGGTTAATCTGCCAGTAGAGAGTCTGTCTCTCTTCTACCCACTAGTACATCAGCTCATAAAAAATACAAATGAGCCCAATAGCAGCAAGAGCCTTAAGATCTGCTTCCTCATTAGTGAAACTTCAGAGAAGCTTTTCCTATGGCTCCATATCTTTTTCTACCTTTTAAGAAAAACTTTTTTTTTGGAATGTGTAGACTGAGTTCTTGGGGCAGGGGGCAGGGAGAGAAAGTAATGGAATGAATCTATAAAAGGAAGAATTTATCTTGGATTACTTTGGCAAACAGAATATTTAAGCATTTTAATGGTGAAAAATATATTAAGGTGTTTGATAATTGCTTTTTATATGGTAGAGAAGAACTATCTTGTGTGGTTTATATTTTTGTTGTAGCCAATCAAGAGCAGCAGTACTAGTAGATCGTATGTGATACGCTGTTCATTCTTAGCTGTTAGGGGTTTGGTAGGTAGAATTTGGTAGCAAATTCTCCTGTTTTGCACAACTGGGGTCAACCTAAGGAAAAGTGATTCAAGGATGGGCTTTCTTGACAGTACAGGAAAAGTTCATGCACTGTAAGTTGTGTGTAGTGTTGAAGGATAAACAAAGTTGCAAATTTGGAGTGGGAGAAAATGCCCTTTTCAGAAGCTGAAAATAGCAAGACAGGGTAGAGCAAGGTGGGAAAAAAAAAGTTCAACTTTAGAAAGATTCTGTTTCATGTAGTTGTTGAAGATCAAAAAAAAGTCAAATGGACAATGAGAAAGAAGAGAAGAGGTCACTGGTCAAGAGGTACACTAGGGGTTGTTCAATTGTAATGATAAGTTGAACTGATAAAGTTAGTTAAGGGGGGTTCAGTCCTCTAAAGTGTTCAGCAATCTAGCATTGAAAAAACAGAGGATATAAACAACTTTGTTCCCTCTGTCTTCCTTCTGAAATTGCTCAGTGAAAGCTAGGAGCTTGCTTCAAGCACTCTCTCACAGTTTATCTTCTCTTTGACCTTCTGTTTGGATATATTTCCTAATATATAGTAATTACCTCAAAGCTGTTTGTAGTCGTCTTTTGGGATCATATGGTTAGTTATGTGACCCACTTTTTTTAAAAGTTGGAATAAAAACTGTTCCCTGCAAAACGATCAAAAAGCAGAATTGTAAAACTGGTTGTACATGTGTTTACTGTAATGAAATTTATGCTTTTTTGCTACATAATAGATAATGATGATCTGATTCCTGTACAATGTAATCTTTCTCCAGTATTTCTAGGTTATCTGACTGTTACACTATTGTTCAAATTGATTTGGGTGCTTCTTTCTCTCCTTTTCCTCCTTCTCCCTCATAAATAGTAAACACATAGACTTACATGTTCCTGTATTTCTTTTAATGACCCAGTTTATGCTTATCAGCAGCTCTTACAAAGGCATTCATGTTTCTTTCCTAAGGTGATATACTCTGCCCCTTCACAAGTTCTTTGACTAAGTATCCACACTCATGTTTAGAAGAAAGGGCCTCCATGTATGAAAATCCAGATAACAATAGCAATGGAGAGCAATGAGACACATTTTAAGTTATCACAGTGGTGTACTGACTTGTAAACCTGTATGATTCAACTCAGCATTTTGTTCATTGAGTTTTGCAAGATCTTTGTCAATTTGTCTGTGTCTGTCTGCATATATAAAACATGCATACACATAGATTTTGTATTTATTTGTCAGTGATGTGAAAGATCCTTTAACCCCCTTCTGCTGTCTACTAGGCTCAGGAATTACTGCTTTTAAAAACAATTACTGACCTGATGGAGTCAGGAAAATCACATACTTTTAAAATCAAAGGTTTTCCATGTCAGGGATATTATTCATTAACAATATTATTCATTTATCTAAATTTATACTTAGACTATGTTGAAGTACTTCCTATACGTCTGTCATCACCAGTTGACATGTCAATTCTACACAAATAGTGTGTCAAGAGATTCCTCCCTCTAGGGAACCTCAGAGACCAAGAAATGTATTAGCTATTTAGAACAAAAGTAGTTGTATGATTTTGCAAATATTAAGATTTGTAGAATTATTTAAGTTGTTCCTATTTAAGGGATAAAAGTATTTGTGTTTCCTTACCTGCCTTCTCTACACAACAAATTTGTTAGCTGCCAGTTTCATAGAGAGTTTATTTGTATTTGACACAGTAGGGATGGCCTGCACTTTCTCATTCATCTGCCGTATTTGCATAACCTTGCAGAGTTAATGGCTGCCATTCTGACAAATTAAGCTGGTTTCCTATGTCTTCAATGGATTAAGTCCTCTTGGACGAGTTATACCTTATTCTAATCCGTGAATAGTGTTTGCTAAGTGTTGTGAATAATACATTCATTCATTTTATTCTATTGACATTTGACTTGTATGCTAAAAAACACACATATGAAGAATACTTAACAAATATGGAACAAAACAACTTTTTTATCTATATAAAGACAGAATACAAAGATCATCAATGTTTAATAGAAGAAAAAATGAAATGTGTTATGCTTTAGTTACTGTCAAATATTTGAAGACATTTTGGCTGTGAGAATAGTCATGCTTTTAAAGTTTTTGATTACATTATAGTAGAATTTTACTCAGTTCCTAGTTCCTGTCATGATTTTTAAAAGTTACGTAATTTACACAGTGTACTCCAAGTGTAGAAGCTTTATGTGTGATACATGTGATAAATGAGTTCCCTGACAGCTGCAATAATATGTTGGAGTTGTAAATATGTGTAAACAGGTTAAAGGTAAAATATCTGAATTGAAAATGTATGTTAATGTTATAAATGCCTGAAAATGTCATGTTTTGCAACTAAGGTCATATTTAAAAATAATAATCTGTGAGAACCAAACAACATTGAATCTGAGGCAACATCACCTACCTATTTATAGAGTAATATTTTGTAATTGTTAAATGATCACTAATGGACATATTCTTGAAGCATCCTGGTGTGGTGAGAGGTAGTGCTTCTGCAGTTTTTACTCTACAGATAAGTGGAGGTGTAAAGCTGCTACTTTTCATGTAAATGAAAATTTTTACTGAAGGTTTTTTCAACATTAGAATCAGGCAATACATTAATTCCATGCTACTTCAGGTTGTGCATTTTGTACTTCGTTTCCCCAGAAATGCACCTGGGGTTTGGGAATGCAAATATGCATCTCTGTTCATCACATTGGTGTTCATTTAGATAAATGAGATTTTTTTTAACTCCATGAAATACATATATAATGCATGTGATGCTTGGGTTAGAACTTCTTTGTAATTGAAATAATTGTATTTAGCCACATAGTAAAGCTAAGTGGGGAGGAATTGAATTGTTCCTGGCTACCAGACCTTTATTGAATTCGGTAGACCACACATACACTGCACTATGATTTTTTTTTTTCCCCCAGTGTGTCAGATCTCTGGCATTGTTCCTAAATTCTGTATGTTTTGTGTGTATGGGATTATAAGCTAACTCTTCTTTGTAAGCAAATCTGAAAATTCTGTTTCTTCCAAATAAGTCCTAGGCACAAGATCTCTCCATGGACTATAGAGCAAAACAATGCTATTTGTGAGATATGACATAACAACAGAATATTAAACAGTAGCTTAATTCTCCCCATCCTACTCTGGACCATGACAGCGGGACTCCTACTGGGATATACAATGATCTATTATTAAAATGACAGCCCCACCTAGGGAGACAACAGCCCAATTCAAAGAAGAGAGCCAAAAGCGCCTCCACTACCACCACCAGCAATTGAGATCAGCTGGTACACTAACAATCTCTTGATTTAAACATCTGGTGGCAGGACTTTCTCAGTGGAGGTCTGTTGACTGTGGAATTCTCTTACACAGACACATACATGGTTTAACAAAGTCAAAGTTTCTTTATCCTCAGGGTACAGTGTAAGGCTATTTCCTTTCCCAGGCAGAAGCATTTGCTGATGGTTCCACTGGCATCCAGTACTACATTACAAGAACTGTCCTTGAGGGATATAGCCAGTGATGCCAGAGGACAAGCTGCTCCGCAATGTTAATCAGTGTTCTTCACCAGCTCTCTGCAATGAGTAGAGCCCTTGAGGGAATGCAGTGTTAGAAACATCTCTTATTCTTCCATGGGAATTCATTGGTTTTGCACATTATCTCAATTTTACAGAGAGGTAATTAGGGAATTAGAAAGTCAGAATGTATACGCGCTTCTGCATCCTAGAGCCTGTATTCAACTGCCCAGTTTCCCAGGATGCTGCTTTAATTAACCTCCTGAAAATGCAAAAACTTCATTTTTGTTTTGCAGTTGTAATTCTGCAATGCATTTTCCCAGCTTTATCGCACCTATATCTGTGCTGAAGAAAATATTTTGGAAACACTTTAGCTTACTGTAAAATATAACCAAGCTACTACAAGCGGTCAGGTTGCAGTGACAAAGAGAAGAGAGTGTATTAACTTATCTTGCAGCTGTGGCCTGGTGTCATGCCTAGTGGAGGCGGGACGGGAGGGATTGCTGTTCTCCCAAGTTATCTATGGACACTAATATTATTTTTTCCTAAAGTTGAGTGTTTCTTTTAGAATCAGGTGAAATCTGCAATCTTCATCATTTGTTTGGTACTACTATATATATTTCAAATTATGAACTACTAAATTAATCATACCAAGACTTATTTCACAACATGGTTTATTTACAGCATGTTAGGAGATTAAGACCACACAGTGGAAATAATATTCAACACAGATATGCAAATCAAGAACAGAACTGGGAAGGAGGAATTAATAGGTATGCATGAAGTTATGATGTAGCATGACACAGAAGTGTAACACTGTACTAGTACTGTAATGTAGATACCAAGCAGTACAATTCCTCCTCTCTGCCCCCAATTCTTCTACTTTGCAAAGTAAACATAAGAAAGAGGTCTAGCTGAAGTAGATAAAAACTGTGTATTGACATTTGAGAGCTTTTTAACCATGTTTTAGCTGCTTATCATGATGAAAATTCGTTGTGAAGCATAAGATAAGGAGATGCTGCTAATCTTAAAATGTCTGTAAAACTTCAAGTGTAACTACAGTCTGGAATACTGCACTGCATTAGCTTTCACTGCAAAAATGGAAAAGGAAATCTTGTGAGGAAAATTAGAAATGTTTTCTGTGCTATTTTCTGTTTGTTGTTAGAGGCAAGTATTTTTAGCTCAGTACTGTAAGTTGTACAGTGCCTTAAATTGTGGGTTTTTTTTCTTTCTATTCTCACCATGTGCATATTAATGTAACAGAAAAATTGACACTGTGTGTTAGAACTAGCTTTGGGCTAATGACCCTGGTAGAAAGTACATGCAAGCAACTTTCCTGTATCTCTCTCAGCTGCTTATGAATGGGAATGACAGAAGACAGGACACCGATGCATTTACATACAGTGACCTTGAAATGATGATTAAATTGAGATTTCCATTAATTTCAGCAAGCAAGTTAAGAAAAAATTAGTCATGTTATCAACTGTTCATGTAGTTTTATGTTTAATTTCTTTAATTATTTTTATGTACTTCATGAAGCTAATTTTATACACATGCTTCTCAGTGAAAGAACAATGCTAGTTTATATGTAAATAAATATGCTTTCATATGTTAGTATAAAGGGAAATATGCCATTGGCAATACTGCAGAATATGTGTTGTTGCTGTTTGTGGAAGATAAACATTTAAAATACACAGGAGATTTTCTCCCTAACAGTCTTCAGTGTAGCCTTCATTTAGATAATTTAAAATTTGTTTTTCATTTATTCTAGACTGAACTTATCTGCACATTACTTTTAATACTTTTTCATCTTGTTCTTTTGAACTCAGTTCTGTGCTTTTGAATAAAAGAAAACAGAGCAGAACAGGATAGAATTTAAGTTGTTTGTGTATATAGTGTGTAGAAGAAGGACGTTTATTTCTTTCTTTATGTGAGAGATTATGTTGATTGTTTTGGGTATTTAAGATAATACTATATTTATTTCTGCAATAAAAGAAGTCCAGGCTTAAAAAAAGGGATAGAATTTTGTTTTATTAACTTCCACTAATAGTCCTTATTGAATACATGCAAATAAACCAAAATAAATGCAAATAGCAGAAGTCCAAAATATTCTTGAAGTCATATTAGTAAACTTAAGTAATATCCACTCTTATATAAAATAAACACCATCCTTCACCACCTTCCCTCAGGCATAGTTAAAGAGTATTGGAATGTTGTTCCAAAATGGCACGTGTCCTTGCAGTTCTAGTATCATCATTATCCAATAGATGCTATCCCACAAGTGGGAAAACAAAAATGTATTCCAGAGCCTTTTCTGCTTTCTACATGTGCGGTAAAAAATTTCCATGCACCACATGTCTCTTTAATATATCTATATGGTATCTGCCAAAATAAATATTTTATTCCATTTATTTTTAGTTGGTATTGCACAGGTCCTTGTAAGATTAAACAGTCAAAGGTCAAATAAGTTGAGATGAACTATAGTTTTAAAATAGTTGTGCTGCTCATAGTTATATGTATAGAGGTTTTCAGATATGTACACATATACGTACATACATATATAGATACACATACATACTTGATTAAAAGCCGAGGATGTTTGCTCAGCAGAGAAGCAAAACCATCATTATCTGATTGTACATGGAATCCAGTGGCTGCTAATCAAACCCGGGGCTGCATCTGGTTAAACATACTTGGCATAGACGTGTTACAATTAGAGGTTTTGCCATGTCAAGGGAATCTTTCACTCAAAGCAGCGACCCATATTGTACTGAACAAACACATGAGTTTTTAATTGAGAACAATAGCTTAACAAACCACTTCCCAGGACCACTGAAAGAAAAATATGTGCCTGTGGCAATTCTGGCACTGAATTTTGTTTATTTGAATCCATTTATTCCAAGCCAGGGTTCAATATATCAAGCAAATAAAAAAAAAAATTAAAGTCAACATGGAAAACAAAGTTGAAGTGAGAAATATATAGTATGCTGAAATGTAATGCCAATCTGTAACTGAAATACTTGTGATTTAGCAGATTTGTGTGTATATGCTTGTGCCCTCTCTGCTCTCTTATAACTTCTAAACCCAAAGATCTACACTTAAATTATTTTGCTTCATAATGTATGAATTTTGCAATGTATATAGCTACGATGTAGTATGTATTTACATTATAAAGTGAGCATAGAATATAGCTTTTGTTATATAGAATTTATTCTACATTTGAATTTCACAATGCAACTCGGTAGAAATTATTGTATATTTAGAAATAGCTGGAAATGGGAACAAGAGTGTAATAAACATTAAAGAACAAAATGCTTAATTTGGGAACTTAGGTGTTACATACACTAACCAGGGCCCAAAGTTTCTAACTAGTACATATGGCATTCTAAATTCAATAATATCTAAAGTCTGACTATATATCTGATTGTAGAAGTTAGACCAAGGTAAACACCTGAAAAAGAAATCCAAAAGCTCGACACAGCATTTATGATAAGGTTTAAGGTATTTTAGTTCTATTCTCTGTTTTTCTACAGCTTTCTCAAGATTTTGAAGTCACATTTTAATAATAGTTTCTCAACTTGAGGTTTCTAGTAGAAAAATATTATCATCTGCTGATTACATGCAGCTGTAGGTAAAGCTAGGTACTCAAAAAAGAAAGCATTCAGATTAGTAGAGACTTTTAAAGGTTCTAATCCTGATTTTTTTTAGGTTTGTCATCTTGACAATTGGTCTTATACTCAGAGCTTTAATTCTTGTCTAGACTGTCAACATGTTGGTTCAGTTTCTGACTCCTGCCTGGAACAAACCAACTTCATACCAGCGGAGGACACAAAGATACAAGGAGGAAGCAAAGAGTAAAGTGCAAGGGAAGGCTGACTAGGACTTGAAAGAGTATATGCTCTGGTAACTGTGGACATAGTTCTTTTTAAGTGTATGATACAGCTTGGGAAATGGTTAGTGGAGTGTTCAACATGTGTCATAAAAATGCTGTAGACAGTGCTAAAAACAATGTGGAAAGTCTGCAAGTATGCCGAAGAATCTGTAATGGTAAAGGAGCAGAATCTTAAAGGTGAATTAAGCTTTATGGAAATGCAATGTAAAGTTTCTAAGGAAGGATGGATGTATAGAGACAGTGGAGTACTTGTAGTTGTGCAAACTACTGACTCTTAGAGATGTCGTGCTTAAAAAGTTCTGCCGGTAGAGAACTGATTGTGAGAGAGATGCATAATCCCAGAATTTGTCTTACTGGGCAGAAATTTGAGGCTGTTTTACCTGGAAGCAGGTAATATATGGCCCAATCTGTTGCAGTTCTTTATCAGACTTGGATTTTTGTTTCAGCAGACAGTAAGGTAGTTATTAACAGATCAATAATGTTATTAAGTATAAATGCTGTACAAACTCACCCTTATGTTTTAGTTTTTTGGAAAGCATATTTCTTCTGGTAGACCCTATTCCACATATGACTATTGTGCCCTGGCAGCCAAGAGGGCAAACCATATTCTGGAGTGCATCAAACACAGTATAACCAGCTGGTCAAAAGAGGTGATTATCCCGCTGTATTTAGCATTGGTGTAGCTTCACCTTGAGTACTGTCTGCAGTTCTGGGCTGCACAATTTAAGAAGAGTGTGAAGGCCCTTGAATGCATCCAGAGGAGGGCAACAAAGCTGGTGAAAGGGCTGGAAGGCATGCCCTATGGGGAGCAGCTAAGGACTTTGGGCTTGTCTAGTTTGGAGAAAAGGAGGCTGAGGGGCGACCTCATTGCTCTCTACAGCTTCCTAAGGAGGGGAAGTGGAGAGGGAGGTGCTGATCTCTTCTGCCTGGTATTCAGTGACAGGACACATGGGAATGGGTCAAAACTGTGCCAGGGGAGGTTTAGACTGGACATTAAGGAAGCATTTCTTTAGCGAGGGGGTGGTCAAACACTGGAACAGGCTTCCTAGAGAAGTGGTTGATGGCCCAAGCCTGTCAGTGTTTAAGAGGCATTTGGACAATGGCCTTAATAACATACTTTAACTATTGGTCAGCTCTGAGGTGGTCAGGCAGTTGGACTAGATGACCACTGTATGTCCCTTCCAAGTGAATTATTTTGTTCTATTCCTACCATATTTTACAAGAAGTGTTTCTGTCCTCCTGCAAGTAACTTAAAATTGGAATAAACACTGTATTTTATAATCAACTGATGTGATGGAAATGCAGTTGTTCACACTTTAGCATTTTTGCACCATTGGGCTCCAGCACTGCACAGATCTTAGTGCATTTAGAGCTATGGTGTTAGTTTTGTTAAAACAAGGCTAAAATGCTTTCCTATTCAGGGAAATGTACACTACTTTCTTGTATCATAATCAGTATGTATGTGTTTGCAGTTTTGTATCCCAAATGCGGTTTCACTCATTATTTTTAGTAGGATTGTGTAACTTCTGTGTTATATGATAATTTTGATGCTGCTGCTAATGTTTACATTAGAATCTACTGCAAATAGTATTGCTTAAACTTTGTGTTGGGTGATTGGCAATGAAAGGTACTTGAACTAGAGAGTGCAGATTTTTTGCCCTGTGGACATGAGACCTTGGTATTATGGAGAGAGTAACCTAATAAGTAAATTACTTGACTGGATGATTGAACTTCCAATATTCTTGTTTTATTCTTTTATGTAATATTGCTAATAAGATAATCTTGAAGCAAGAATTCATTCAAGTAATATAAAGTTTGTGTTATCCTGCTGCTCACATGGTATCATAGTAAGTCACTGCAGCTTAGAATTTTCTTAGTGATTTCCTGGAGGCTTATTTCAGCACTGGGAATCTCCCTCTGGCTATAGCATAGGCTTTTATTACTATTTCTTTATACATTTGTCCCAGAATGAATTCCACATTGTTGATGGCACAGCCTTGTACTTACAGAGTAGTAGACCTGAAATAATATTATGATAAAACTGACAAAATGGAGTAGGATACACTGACTCTGGGTTTTTTTAGAAATGCCTTATCTTAACTTTGTTGACTTTTTGTTTATTTTGAATGGGACACGTTTTTAAGTTACTCTGAAAATGTGATAGTCAATAAGTCTTATGTTAAACTTTTGTATTGTAATCTCAGTGGATGGAGTGAAAACCTTGGTGAGTTTTCCATGATTGATTTAACCCTCTTGCGTGTCTTAGCCTCCATTCAGACACCCTGTTCTGGCTGCATTTGAGTCCAGTTATGAAGTTACCTCCTCTAGTTCAACACTGCATGTTTCTACTCTGCTAGAGACGACTGCTCTCCTTTTATCTCTTTGTACTTGTATTTGCTTCCTACTCTAGTTCTGTCAAAACAATTGGTTATTTTAAATTCTTTAATAATGCTTAAGGATTTTTCTAAATCAGATTGTTTTAATGGAAATAGATTTACAATTACATTTGTAGTTTTACTATGAAATCTAAGAGGATGGAGATGTTGCCTCACATGATACTTAAGGGAGGGTATGCAATTAAGACTTAGAAAAATGGATCTGGGCAGCTCCATTTTGTAGGATCTTCAGTGCTGTGGCAAGTGAGGCTAGTGGTGGAAGTCAGCAGGGAGTAGGGGTTCGTTTGTAATATGTAGCTCTGCTTGTGCTCATGTGAATGTTTGGAATTAAGTTTATGGTTAGAGTTACAAAACTATGAGCTGAAAAATCAGTATATTTGCTGAATGCGGGATATTCTGCCAATGTAAAATGAGGGCAAACATAAGCAGTACAGATGAACTCATCTTGTTCTCCTATGGACAGCAGAGAGTTTTAGAGGATGGTTTAGGGTATTGGATAGATTCACAGGAAGAAGGATGCACACACTACAAAGGGGAGGAACTGGTTGTTCATTTTTAGGTCATTATTTATTTGAAGGAATGCTTTGAGCCAAAGTGAACTTTAAATGTGTACTGAAAACCATGTTTGCATTGTACATTAGGTAGTTATAAAGGTTAAAGTCAGAAAAAATGAGGAGCTGGAGAGCTACTCTACTGAATCTTGCAGTGTTTATAAACTAGGATGAAGAACATGTAGAGGATGGAGTCCAATCTTATGCAGGTAGTAATAGCAAGCAATAATTCCTTGGACACAGTGTTAGGGTTCAGAAAAGCAGCATCTGGAGGGCTACTCTAGTCAATTAATCTTGCATAATATCCTAAGCTATAATAGGGTAACAAACCTACAGGGGGTAGGAACTCCTCTTCACGAAGAACTTCACATAGAACTTTTTTACTGATCACATACATGATCATTTCTAGTTTGCAGCAAATTAGAAAAATGATAGAATCATAGAATCATTATGGT
>NW_009606891.1:43126-51125 GCF_000690535.1 Cariama cristata | reverse complement strand
GAGCGCTCTGGGGGCAGCGCTGCGCGTTCGGTGCGCACTGCGATCCGCTGACTTCTTACAAATTTATTTAGCATCACAAAGAGATGCTTGGGTCCGCGACTTAACCTGAATGCTGTGGGAAATCTTAATAAATTATGTATGAAGCAGTGGGTCCTTTCTTTCCCTTTGTCAGATACGCAGCTTTTATTCTAGTAATTAGGTCATTGCCAGCAGAACGCTCCTTGCTTTTACAAAAGTGTGTAGCGATTTTTGGAAGACACATATGCTGCCAAATTATTTCATCCTGTTCGTTGTTTGGGTCAAGATTTAAAATTCTTCCTACTGATTTACACGGAGGACCTTGGCCATGAGCTGTAAGGAGCATTTTTCATCTGATAGGGTTTTCTTCAAGGGGTCAGTGGAACCCGCTTTTGACTTGGTTTGGATAGTCATACACTGAAAGATGCCTTTTTAAAGGCGTAGCAAGAAACATACAGCTTCTTAGTTTCCATAGAAGTCTCTTCAGTAAATTACTGTGCATACATGAATAATACAATATAGATCAATTCCAATTTTTAAATACTTCCCCCCTCTGCTGTTTGTTCTGTTGAAAGTGCTCCTTAATGTCCTTTCTAATCTCTTTTTACTATTTAGTTAATTCTTATATTACTTCTAGTGCAGTAAATAGGTTTATAATATTTTGTCAAAATTACAGTTCTTTGAAAATACATGTGAACATATGTACTGAAAGTGGTTTCCTGGAACCAGACTCTTCTGCATTTTTAAGGAGACTTGGAAGTAACTGGTAAAATATTTTTTTTCTCAGTTCTGTTAAATACGATGATGCACACTGAGTTTAAATTTCTGCTTTATAGTATTAATTAAAAAAAAAAATTTCTCTCGAAAATTTTTCTATATATACTGTTGTTTTTAGAATCGTAAATTTCCTGTCTATCAGGAAGAGAACCTTTGGGTGATGTTAAATTTTAAAATATCAGCTGAGGACTTACCATTTGGAGTAATTGGTTTCTAAAGGTAAATTGGTGATACTAGATGTTTCTCCTGTAACATTTTGAATGTTTGCTACGGTTGCTTAAATGTTCAAATACACAATAGATGCAGAGGTGCTTTCACCACTTTTTTCTAAAAGGAAAGAGGATGGCAAAAGCACAGTAGTGATTATGATGATTATTATGGTGATGCTTCTTCCTGTACCTTTTTAAGTCTTAAACAGAAACACTTAGTATTGTTCTGTGTAACAAGCAGAGTAGTTCCTGTAAGAAACTGTAGTCACACTCTTAAAAATGACAGCTTGAATAAAGATCACTTTTCAATATGATACTTTAAATTGTTTGAGTGCAGACTTTCCTAAACATCATCCCTCAAATGCTGTTGTTATACTTGCCAAAACATTTGTACAAAATACTCTGTTATAATAAATGTTCTGATAGGTGTTGTCATAGTACACTATTGGTATATCATCAACATGGAATAATACAGCATAAGTTGGAAATGCATATGGCTAAAATCGATTCCTTTAACCTTGGAATTCTTACATTGAATTTCGATATGTGGCTTAATTCCATTGGTAAAATGTTTATGGTGTTGAAATGTGATCCATTATTTTTTCATCAATCTAATGATATCATATTTAAAATAAGCTGTACTACTAACGGTATGCTGTGACAGTAAGTTATTGTCAGTGAAGACCAAGTCTTCACTGGTGGTTTTCCAAAACTTGTGCAGGACCTATGTGAACAGATGCTGATATATTTCCTGTAAGACAAATGATCTTCTGTTCCCTACAAGTGCTGAAGGGAATGCTGAAGATGACCCTGATAGGTCACCTAATATGGGGAAGTATTTCTTTATTATTAAAAAAATAAGTTTTCTCTTTTAATTAAAGCTGATTTATTTAATATTAATAGTTTTGAGTTTAATTTTTGTTTTCAGTTGAAGTAGGAAAATAAAGACCCATCTCAGACTTTAATAGGCTAAACTTTCTAGAATTAAATCTTTAAAAGATTATGAGAAAGTAGGCTGGAGCAAGTCATATGCAGTGAGAGCATACGCAGTTAGCCATGAATAGCAAAGATGATCATCATGAAGAATGAGTGTTCAGGCTTGTGAATCATCCCTGGTCCAGTATAAGTTATGATTCAAATTGTGTCTGGACTGCTTTGTGTTCAGTATAGTATTTAAATGCAAATCATGTTTTGTATTTTCGCAGTTGTATTCTGAATGCAGCATGACTAACCAGCTAAGGAACTTCCCTACCCAGAATTATGAAGGAAGAAGTGGTGTTTTTTTCTTGGCAGTGTAATAAAGGCTAAACTTGACTGTTCATAGCCTGAAATGTATGACTTCTTGATTTCACTCTTTTTTTTTGTATTAATAGGAATGTGTTTTGGATTGTTAGCATTCTTTAGTAAAATTCTAAACATGGGACCATTTCCATTTCTCTCTCTTTCTCTCACACATATACTTGACCCCCATCATACTTGACCTGTAACGAGGAACGCAAGCCAGGAGTTCAGACCGTCATCTTCTCTTTCCTTCTCCTCCTCGTCTTTTAAGGAGTGGGGAGAACATGGATCACTTATTATTTCATCATCCAAGTTATATTTTGGTTAGGAAGAACACATGATGCTTCTGATTATGATTGGTGAGTATAGGCCAAATATTGAACTTAAGGAAGTTTCCCAAAACCAGTGGATTGAAAGCCCTTTCCAAGTTATGAATTCATTTATGGAAGAACAAAACCAAAAAAACTTTCTACCCTACCCCCGCAGTCAAAAGGATTTAGGAAGATCAGGTATACTAACACTTCAGTGTTTTAGTCTGCTGTCCACAAAGATAACCTTCATGCAGCAGTGGTTAGAAAAACTAAGAAGAAAATCCTCTCAATGCAGCTGAGGTTTAGAGAAAATGGAGTGGCCTCCTTTTAAAGGGACTAACCCTTTCACACATTGTATTAGGATAAGTGATAATAGTAATGGCTTTTCATCTGACCCTTATTTCTTCTACACTGCTGAAAAAAACAGGAATTCACAGGGTACCTAATCTAGAGATTACCATTTGGTATAATTTGTTGGCAATTTTTTTCAATATCAGCTTTTCCAAATTTATTAAAAAGAGTTACATAACTTGCAATTCACTTTCTGATATCAAAGCTCTTGTTGCTAAAACAAGCTGATGAAGAGCAGTTTTGTGTGATTGCTGTTTTGTACTCCTTCCTGCATTTCTTTCATGACCTGAGCATGGTAATGCAGAATGAATGAGAACCTGAACAGAAGGTACCAGTTCTGCTGTTCCACTCACAGGCAATTCTCATTCTGTACCAAGCATTTTCATAATTCTCTTTAACCACACCTAAAGCCTTACAGCATTTTCAGACTCCCTCATTATATTTGTGTGCCCACATAGCCCAGATGAGGAAAAACCGAACAAAATATTGTCCCTTCCAGCTCTTAAATGCAGGTAGGGATAGGAGGATTAAATATGCTGGCTACAAAAGCCATTTTAATAAAGCATGGACTTATCACCAGGTGGAAGTAAGATAGTTGTTCAGTGTGATGCTGGAGGAGGCAGAAATACAGTTTTTCTGCTCTGTCTGGAAAGAACCAGGATAATGGGCTTTTACAATCTGAGGCTGATGGCGTGTTTTTCAGTGAGTAGGAAAGGAGGGTATTAAACAATGCCTGTGAAGGATAAACGTTTTTAAATCTGCAAGCCTGGAAAGCTTACCTCAAACTGAAATGGATAAGATGATCCCTGGCCCACTGATACTCATTTTTGGTAAGTTCTTAAACACAGCACTTGGAGTGCTGGTATTTTGCCTGAGTTGAAAAAGGACATGCAGAAGGACATTTGCATAAAAACCATTTAACCTGAAGACAAGCTTCAAACAAAATAATGGAAAATACGATACGGGATTCAGTCAACAGAGAAATTGAATTAATGCAAATTGACCTGGTCTGATATGTTCCAAACAAGAACAGCTGGAAAAAACTCGCTTTATTCTCATGGGTGTATTGATTAAGGTAACTATAAGAAGATAGTCCGTTTAAGGCTGAAGTTAGTAAGTGGGGCTGGCTTACCTTAGAACAGCTGTGCTGGATTTTTTGCCCCTGTCTGTCAGCCTGGCCCCTGTTTTGGAAATAGCTGTGTAACAGCTGCTGAACCATTGTGGTTAATGGCCCAGCATAGTAAATTAAACCGACACCTATTTCAGATTACCTTGGTAGTCAGGCAGTAATCTGCAGTGGTTTAGGCAGCTGCCACTTGAGCAGCTGAGCCCTTCTCCTTTCCCTGGGTGGGAGCCTTGCTGAGAGGGTAGGGCAGACAGCTGAGGGCAGGCACCAGCACAGCCCTCCCAGCATTAGCACTAACCACTTCCAAGTCAGAATCCCTAGACCCAGTGCTTAAAAAAATCTGTTTTTAAAGGTATTTAAGCTAAACTAATTGAAAAAAATCCCATGACAGTACGACTGTTTTTTTCCCTGAATTCAGTGTGATATGCACTTGAGGAAATAATTCTCCATTAGTCACGTGGGAGTGAATGACAAAAATTGACAGAATGGTAAAGAATAATAAGGACAAGATATTGGGCTCAGCACTGAGGAGTTGTGTAGAATTTGTGAATGTAGAGAGAAGTCAGAGTTGATGGTCTTTTCCAGCCTTACTAAATTATAATCTAGATATTCTTGAATTTTAGATAAAATGATTACAAGTTGTTATATTAAGAAGATAAGCTACATTGTGGACCAGTCTTCAGTTATGGAGCGCAGGAGCACATCTCCTTACTGGTGGTGGTAGTAGAATGCTAAATTTCTGTTTGCTTATTAGAGAGTTGAACATCTGATTTACTATTGCCAACAAAGTTCGTAATTCAAAATTAATTACACGAACAGGAGCCTTGGTTAACACTGGTCTTTTTGGTTTGAACCTTATTGAAAAAAGTAGTTTTGCCTTTTTTCACTGATTTTGATGCCTGAAATAGCTGTACAACTTATTTGCTAATAAAAAACATCACCCTGAGGCAGTTACTGTGGGTGACAGAATAATTATTCCATTGAAGATTTCTAAAATTGAAACAAGTAGGTTGTAGTTATCTAAAAATGTTATTTAGCTTTACATGTAGACCATGCCAGGTCTCTGTCTCTATTGTTGAAAAACACACGGTAGGGTGTTATACCTTAGATTATTCTTAGTGTCTATTCTGAAAAAACTAAGACTAGTTTGTTCTACAAAAGTTCCTTTATAAAAATAGGATGCTCTGGTAATAATGGTAGCTTTTATGGATGAAAAAATAGTAATGGGAGCCTAAAATATTTTCATAAGGAGATTTAATATATCGCAAATTGTTGGGGTTCTTAAGTAGAACCTCTCTAGGGCATGTTTATATATGTTTATTGATTTCAAAGAAAAAGGCTCTGGTCAATAAAAAATAGTAAGTTTTCAGAGAGTAGTCTAGGCTTTTTCTTATCTCTTGGGATTTGAGACTAAAAAGAGTGCATCTAAATTCTTGATTTCTGGGTAGTTGTTACTGGTATAGTTTTCTTAATGTAGAGAAACGCATATCTAAATCTTAACAGTATGTTTGCATAAATTTAGGCTTCTCATGAGTTTTGATTTTAGTGTGTAAAAGAGTTACATCCAGCTTGAAATTCTTCTTTGATGTGTACTCATGCAAGTGCTGATTTAGTAAAGCATGAAATTTCTTGTCATAATTTCACCTCACTTTGATAGCAGATGGAGAAGAAACCTCTTAATGATGAGAAATATGGGTCAGGGAAGTGGGAGACCTGGATTTTAGGTGCTGCTTACAATGAGGGAATTAAATTTCAAGGTTTCTGTATTCCAAGAGGATTATTTCTTGGAGTAAATCTAGAGGAAGGGATATCTCCATTCCTCCCTTTGAATAATGACCACTCTGCAAAACACAGAGTGCAAAAGGGAGCTTGACTGAGGCATAATAGTGAACTTCACAAAAGTGGGTTGCATTGCATGCATCATGTGTTTTCCTCTGGGCTTGGTAAAATGTGATATGAGTATTGGAGACCAGAGTTCTTCCTCTTCCTTGCCCTCCACTGCAGTGGTTTTGTACAGGGGGGAAGAAGAGTCATGAATTCTTGAATCAGCTGACAGTGGCCCCAGTAATCTTGAATATGTTTGTTTGGGTGTGTGCAGTGGTACAGCTTCAGGCTAGCGGGCCACGTGTAAACTATTCTTTGCTTTTCTTTGGGCTGGTTACTGCTGCTGTGGATGAGATGATATGTGGCTGTGAACCCTGTCTGGTCAAGAGGGTCCAGAGTTTGATTCTTTCCCAAAGCAAGTGTTTTGACCACTGAGAAATTACGAGAAGGGGATGCAGTGATTCACTCAATTTCCATTGATGCCACCAGTTCTGTGTTTAAGTATTTTTTTGAAGTCGTCTTTTTTTTACTCAAATAACTTTGAGCATCAATACAAAGATTAGTTTTGGGACCTGAATTCTGATCTAACATGTCTAGTTTGAGGCTATTTGTAAAAACCTATTTCCAGAAGAGAGGAAGATTTTAATTTTGAGGGTGTTGGCTCAATATACATGGAGCAGCTTCTGTGTAATGGAGCCTTGTGATTTCACTCTGCAAACTAAGTGCCTGAGAGGTGTCACAGTGTTCAGTGTCAGAAAGCCTGAGCTGCTTTGTGGTCATGCATTACCTGTGTCCATTTCCCTCTATTTTAAAATTAAATACTGGTGTTTTTTGTGAAATGCTTTGGTATTCATTATTTCAGGAGAGAAAGATCCGAGTACCTTGGAGATATGAAAATAAGTACGGTATTCTTCTGTGTTGAAGTTTAGGAATACAAGATTGGATTTCTGAACCATTAAGTCCAGTTCCTTCCTGTGCAGTGAGCTAGGCAAGGATGTTGTAGAATTTACAACTTCTGATGGATGTTGCCATCCTACATTGATAAATGACCAATTTGTACCCATTTGTTCTGTGTCAGTACTGTGTTTTAACATAAATATTTTTCTCCTTCTTGAGTGTTTTCTCCTCTCTAATAACAAAGTGTGGCTGTGTCGTTCCACCCTTTGTTGTGCTGAGGCAGCAAAGGCTTGCTCCTCAGGTCTCTTCCTGTATGAGAGACCTGCTAGTCTGCTGATCACTTAGTGTCTTTCTTTGCACCTACTTGAAATCACTTTTCTTACACACGTCTTTGTAAAATGACTTGATAACTCTAGTGATCGTGTTTTCTTTCCTTGTGCCAGTCTTGTGTTGGCAGTGCCTAGGTGCCCTGCAGGCTGGTTGCCAAGAGGCTCAAGCTGCTTCTCCCTACTCACTGCTTCCAGGTGTTGAGATTCCTACATGAGTGACCTTAGTTTGTTATGCTGTTTAATTCCACGCTATCTCTACTGCTCCATTTCCCAGTTCATCAGATTCCTTGCATATTACATGTAGTCCTCTGACCTTGTGAAGCCTCTCAAGTTTATGGTAGCAAATTTTGGTGGCACTTCTTGTGCCAAGGTCAATAACGAAACATTTAAAATTACCTGTAGCAGACTAGTTTTGGGGGAACTTTGCTATCAATCTGCCTCCAGCCCAATGATTTGCCTTTCAGTAGTGCCCAGTGTCGTCTTGTCTTTGAGTGACGCCTTACCCATGTACAGTTTTTCTGCTCATCTGTATTATAACCGTGGCTGGTTTTACATGTGGCACTGTATCAAATGCCTTGGGGTGGCTGGGGTAGGTGAGATCCATTATTTCTAAAAAGTAGTTTATTGTTCTCCTCAAATACATGGTATTCCTTCCTTTACAGGCAGGAAAAAGGAGAATTATATTGGAGAGCTAGGGAGGTAGGTATACATCTGCATGCCCGCAAGATGTGCAGAAGCCTCAGCCAGTGGGGTGGCAGGCATCGCTGGAAGCAGATGCCTAGGTGGCTCATAGAGTATTGCTAACATGAGACTTTTATTTAAAATTCTTGCTGTATCCTGAGATGCCAATGTGAATGCCCCAGTAGCGGAGAGCAG
>NW_009606891.1:1983-43095 GCF_000690535.1 Cariama cristata | reverse complement strand
TTCCTGTGATGCCTGCTGGTGCAGGCACCTTTCTGGCCAGCACCTCAGGGACCAGCAGAGCTGCAGTCGGGCACTGTGGCTCCTGCCCCATGCCAGACTGGCAGGAATGAGTTTCTGCCTGTGGCAGTGTCGCTTATTGCCCATTTGGGCACCTATTTAACAAAAAACCAAAGGTATTTCGGATTACCCAGGTTGTGATAATAAGCTAACTCACTTTTTTTTATCTGAAAACCCACAGGGTAAAGTTTGACATTTGAATAAATCAGGAAGTGACTCCTAGTCTGAGGCAGAGTGGTGTCTCTTAGTGGTGATGTCCTACTTCCACGTTACGAAAATAAAATACACAAAAGGAAGCTTAGGAACTTAGATCAGGAGGGGGAGAAGACAAACCGAACCTCCCCTTCACAAACTGGATCCTTGCTCATTTAACATAAGTACATTTAAGCTTATTTTGCATTCAAGATATCAGAGCTATGAAGTTGCTGTCTTTCTACTGTAGCTCCTCCCCTAGTTCAGTTTTCTCCATTTTATTTGTTGTGTGTATGCCTCTTGTTAATGTGGCTGTTCGTTTTAAATTCCAAATTCAGGAGTGAGAATTCCTTAATGTGGACAGAAAATGGAGAAACTTGATTTTTTTTATCATTACCTGTCCTTTCATACTAATCGTGAATTAAAATAATGGGAGAAAAAAAAGGTATTCTATCTAGAATCAAAATGTGTGTCAAATACATGGCACACAGCAGCTTCTGTAAATTAGATGTAAATGAATGAATGTGTGATGTACTCGAGTCGAAACCAACACGTTCTATCAATATTACAATACAATAATAATTTATGACAAGTAATGTGAAAATGTTTCCACATCTCTCTGCCTTTCCTTGGGTTTATGCAGAATTGTCCATGCGGTGTATGTTCCAAAAAGAAATGTAGACTACAGCTGTTGATTTTATTAATAACAGTGGAAACTGTTACTTACTAAATAAAAGCATACGTGAAACAGAACAGAAACATTGTGCCCTTTTTGATGTGTGTTTTAAATTTTGTTGTTGTTGTTACAACTCTCTTTGACAGCTCTCCACCTTTTAGGTGAAACAGCCTGATGATAAAAGCACAGAATTCACAAACTAGAGTAGATGTTTCAGATTGCCTTCATTTCCCTAAAAATGAGGTCTCTGGTAAAGCATGACCAAATTTTGAAGAAGAAATTTGTTAGGGATTTTTTTTTTTTCTTCAGCTTATTGGTAGTGTCATGGAAGTCGTGATTACATAAGTGGCAGGTTTATTCCTTATTCCGTCTTTGATAATGACAGGTACTTAGGGCGTGAAGACTTTCTTCTTGAAAAGAAAATAAACTAGTCATATCAACTGGACTGCAGCTTTTGTTACTGTTCCTGTCTTCAGTGGTGTGTATTATTCTTTATGTTTCATTGAGTTTAAGTTTAGAAAGATTAAACACAATTTTCAAAATCTGTATTGGAGAACTAGAACTTTTTAAAATAATTTCATCTATTTTTCAGTAGGCTGGATAATTCAATTAAGAGTCACTTTGAAGAGCAAAGTTGATTACAGAAGGAGTTACACAAGCATAAGGTCAAAGGGCTAGTGAGAGAATACACAGAAAATGCTAAATAAGAGCTTTTTTTTGTTTCATCTTTTCCAAAGTACTGCAGTAACGATGAAAAGGATGTTGTCCCATAAGCTTTTTGTATTTTTTTTCCTTTGAGTTACAGGACACATATTTAGGAAATTACTGTGATGACATTGGAAGGAAACTTGCACTTGTATGAAGTGCTAGGCGTCCTTGTGTTCTCTTGAATGGCTGATGAATAAGAAATTGACAGCATCAGCTGTGAAGAACTTCAAATGTGGTTAGCCATGTTTTAGTTAAGTTCGATGGTTTTTGGTTTGGAAAGTGGGAAACAATTTCAATTTTATAATTTAAATTTGAGTATTTGTTTGTTTCTCCTTTGTAATGGCTGAATAATTGTTATGGTGTTCTAGGACTATGTCACAATATTACCCAAAATAATTCAGGACATCTTGATATCAAGAATAGCTTTCTATCTTTTCATTCTACTATGAATGGTGGTATTTCGTATGACCATTTCTTGTGTTGGAATTTTGTAAGTATATTTGTTTTAATCTTTATGCCTCAGAGGGTATTTTTACAAAAGACTTGATTGCTACTATATTTGATGTTTTTTTTTCTGTTAAAATTCCTCGGTATTTACTGTTTGCCCTTCATACAATGTCTCCTTCAGTGTGAGCTATTCCTAGGAATTTTGAACACTGGGATAATCTTTCATTTCATAAAATAAGTCGGCATCTCTTAGTTATGGTTGATAGTGCTTGTTTTCTACCCAAAAATTATTAAATATGGTCTACTATCTGCATAGTTTCTTAGTGTTGGAATTGAAATGCAAATAGGAAGGATGCTTTTATATGACTGCTATCACTTTCTTTCATGTATTCTGACTTCCCCTAATGCAGTTGTTAATGAACTTCTGTCATTTGCTTAATTGTATGCATCAAATGGAAGCTCCCTGAAAAAAGTCTTTGAACTGGCATTAGTTCTAGGCATTATTAGTTTAGTTTAATGGTTTTAAATTAAATGTTTAGAAAGTTGAGTGGTAAATGGGAAAGAGAGGCAGATAATTTTATGGTTAGCTAAATTTGGGGTTTTCTTCTAAAATGTTTAAATTTAATATTTCTCTTGCCTTTTTTAGGGCTGAGAGTAGCCCAGGATGGCTGCAGCTTCATATGATCAGTTGTTAAAGCAAGTTGAGGCATTAAAGATGGAAAACTCCAACCTTCGGCAAGAGCTAGAGGATAACTCAAATCACCTAACAAAACTGGAAACTGAGGCATCTAATATGAAGGTATTGCAAGCTCTGTGCCTGTGTGCATCAGCGTTTCCGTTGCTGCCTTTTCTGTCATGGACTGGTAGTTGCTCAACAAGTTTTGTGTGCTTTTAGGTTCCTACAGAAGTTCTTTTCCAGGCTGTGTAAGGGAAAACTATGAAATCTACTTAGTGAGGAATATTATTTTTTTTTAATTTGAAAATTGAAATACTTCAAGACAGTTTTTTAGAAACAGCTTCTTTTCTGGTGTGTCATGATATGCACTGCCTTTTTAGCACTGCTGTACTTACCAGCAGGAAGTCCAATCTGCTGACATGGTTTGACCAAGCAAGTATTGTTCAGCTCTTGAAAACATGGGAGATACTGGAGATTTGCAGTGTGTTAAGGTAGGTTTAGAAATTTTTGGGTTTACTGCAATTATAGTATTTAACATCCCAAAAGAAGGAGTTCACTTGAAAATAAGACCACAAGTTCTCCAGGCTCTCCTGGAGCCTAAATTCATACTTAACAATTTCATGCAGATCTGTCCATCTCGTGTTGATTGACTAGGTGTAGGCCTTCAGAGCCACCTATCCAAGAGGAAGCACTAGGCTCAGATGGAGTTTAGATGGATTTTGATCAGTAGGAAGATACATACACAGCTGCATCCTTGTGATCCATGACAGTGAACAAGGAAGAATTTCACAAGCACTAGAGCTGCGTTAATGTAGTGCTCTTCCTAAGGTGACAAATCCTGCTGCTTTTTGCTAACAGCCAGCAAAAACAGACTGCTTTTGGTACCTCAGTTAATACACCTCAGAAATTGTTGGTATCTCTGCATATACTCATGTCAGGTAGGCATATTCTAAATATTAAACATTTGTATGTCCATCTCCTTGCTTTCCAATCTTCATATCACAGACTTACTGTTCCTTTATAACTATCTTTATTTTTGTAAATATTGTAATCTGATGAATATATCAATTAAAAAAACTTAGAACTGAACTTTCTTTTCGTCCAGCATATGGATTGTGACCTGTATATTCCCTGTAAGAAGAACAATTTTCTTGTGTTCTGAAGCACTGTCATGAGTTAGAGCACTTGAAAGAAGCACAGATTTTTCAGTTTCATTTAATCTTTGTGTTGTAGTGTAAAATGAAAATGGCTCTGCTACCTAAATTAAAATGAAATTACAGTCCTTTATACCAACGGCTTGAAACAGTGGTTGGCATAGCAGCTGTGGAAAAAAAATTGTTTGCTTGCTCAGTTATGTGTATGAAAGCTAGTTTTGTCATTTATACTGTTTTTCTTAAGATGGTATTATAACAAATTTGTCAGTAACTCCGCTTCCCTCCCTGTCTCTGCAGTCTAAAATAAGGAAGGGAAAGGCAGGAGAGATTATTTTCCTCATAGTTTGAAAAAGGAAGAACGAAAATGTCTTTTTTTCCTCTTCTTTGTCTCCATACTATTCTTTTTTCTTTTTTCTTTTTTTTTTTTTTTTAGCTTCTGTGCAGATAATTAAACTTCCACTGATCTAGAGACAGATCAGCTGTGTAAGCCAATCTCTAGGGCATTAATTTGGGATGTGGAACAGCTTTCTGTCCTTACTTCAAACCTGGCAGACCACCAAACAGAAAGTGACTGTATCACAGTCCACAGAGGAGTGCTTATGAGCATGTTCAGAGTAGATGCCACATTTTTTCTCTTCTGAAATACCATTCTAGATCTAAGGACTTTATCCTAAAAAAACTCCAATTCAAATACCAAACTCAACATGTTTCTTTTAATTTTGGTTGATGAGTAGGGAGGAGGTTGTTCAGGTTAATTTGATTTTATTTTTTTTTCCAGTCCATATTCTGTGAACTAATCAGTGGTGTTCCTCAGGAGTGCTTGCTCCTGCATCTGAACCAGGAAGCCATTTATTTTCCTTGTTTGTTTCAGATGTGTTTGGAAAGGGTCAACACCTAGCTTTGACTTGACTTGAACCTGAAGGATAGTGGAGTCTGAGGGTAAAGTCTGATGGGGATCATTGCAGGATTCTGTTTGGTCAGGAGATAATTTTGGTTTTGATAATTTTGGTTTTGCAAGCTTTCAGAGAAAGTGACTTTATTCCACTGAAAGGAACTGCATGGTTTGCATGGTTCCAGTGCCCTAATTAGGGATAATTACAAGAAAAGTCATTAGAAGAACCAGAGCAGTGGAGATTGAAAGCCCTTTTCCTAGCATGTAAGCTGTTCATTTCCAAATATTTTGGAAAAAAATGATCCTTTGGGAGCATTTAAGTGTCACAGAGCCCTAGCAGCCCCTCGCACCAAGTAAAATGCCAAATATTATTGGGAGAAGGGGAGAGGCAGTGGGGAAAACAAGCTGTGGTTCTGTGACAAACATCACTGTTCTTGCACCATGGATTTTGATCTGTGGGCTAGTGAAGAAACATCTCACAGTGATTCTTTGGACTGTTAATGTGTTCGCTTGTTTCTCCCCCTTTGCCTTGTATTCTTTAATTGGTTGTGAAAGGCAATAGGGCATTTTAAAGACAATATTGTATCTTTAAAGGAATTTTGGAAGTAGTAGTGTTAAAATGTTATGCAAGTGTGCTTCATCTTTATAATCGCTCCATTTCAGAAATACAAGGTAATCATACTGGAATTAAAAGCTTAACATGAGCTCATCTTGCACATGTATTTATTATAAACTGCTACTGACCTATATAAGAGCAATGTCTGAATGCTTCATGTTTAAAGCTAAATTTCATATTTAGAAGTGAAAACTGTCCGTTTGACCAGAAAACAACATGATTGATAAACAAAGATAAATGTGATAATAGGGATGCCAAAATGATTATTAAAATAGTGTCTGCTTTATTTTTTAATTTGTGTTGTCCTAGGATTAACTGTTCAGACAAAAGAAATCCCTCTGAATATTATGACTAACTTGGGAAATTCAGTTGTTACTATTGGCTTACTCTCAGATGAAATACAGCAGTTCAGTATGATAAAATGCTCTCTCTGAATCAACACATATGCTGCTTGATGGTCAGTGGAATAACTATGTTGGCCCATAAATGAAGAAAAACAGTTTCAGTGACTAGATGTAGATAGTAACAGTAACTGCAGAAAACACAGATTATGGACAAATTTAATAAAAAATGAGCATAGCTTTTTTCCAATTCAAAACCTGTAAAATTCATGAAGAGACAAAAAGCAGTCCGATGTCAGCTGTACTACTTTGTGCATGTAAATGTAGGAGCCTTTTTGTCAGACTGTCCTGCCTGGTTCTTGTAAAAGACAAGTATTTGTTTGTTAAGGGTGGCATATATATATATATATTTAATGTCATTGCTGATTCATATCAGCATTTTTCCCCCATTTAAAATCTGGGGGGAAATAGTTATATGTAACTTGACTTAAAATACTCAAGAAGTAGCAAAAGAATAACGTCCTGTTTGATTTCCACACTCACTCTCTTAAGTGCTTGGATTTTACAGTAAATGAGTAATGCATATTCTCTTGTGTAAGAAATTCGTCTTTATTATATGTGATGCTTTGTATGCAAAACATTCTCTCTTTCACCTCTGTATAGTACACTTAAAATTATATTCTGCATATGATTTTCCAGCTTATTTGATGTCTGCTGTATTGTGTCCACATGTATCAGTAATAAAATAGGAAGACTGTCAGTACTGATTCAGATGTCTTGAATTTTTTGGAGAAATATTCTAACCAGCTAAATATATACTGTAGAGAAACAAGGCAGTAGTTAAACTCTTGTTCTCAGAAAATCATGAGCTACTTATTCATGGTTGGGTATTTTTTTAAAGTGTTTTGTTTTGTGGAAGGTGTTTTTTTGGCAGATCATTGTCCTCATATATAAAGGTTTTAGTTTCAATAATTTTCTGTGGGGTTTTTTTGGTTATTTTGTTTGTTTGAAGGAATTCAAGTTTAAAAGACAAAGTCCTAGAGAGCTAGTTACTATCGTGTCTAGTGCAGATCCAAAGAGTGGTTTATTTTTTGACATAGGTGATGTTTGTGTGTGGGTTTCTTCCACTAATTAGACAACAGGGTAGTAAACCTTGAGATGCTATTATGTTGGATTGGAATGGATTTTGATGAAATAAAAAAGCAAATGCTAAGATATATTAAGGATTTTTATTTGAATGCATTTGCACAATGTTAAGGTAAGATAACTGAATGTGGTTGCAAAAGAAATTTTAAGCCTATAGAATCTAATATCCCAGGTTTTTATTGCAGTGTTGTGCATACTTCGTGAAGTTGATTAATTAATACTCAAATTAGCAGAATTAAAGGTAAATGTGCTAAAGAAGATACCATGGTGCCTGTTTTTCATCTTGTTTCTGTCATGATGGATTCATGAGAATAGGAGAAAGCATGTATCTTATTAGAAGTGGATGTTATTTTGTAATTAAATATTATTTAAGTTGCATTTTATTTTATCTGCAAATATAATTTATAATATCTTTTAAAGACTATTTAAAGGGGTGAATGTACAAATCCTTAGCAGGAGTAGCACACTAACTAGCTAGTTAGCAACTTGACAGTTACAGTAGCTTGTTTGTTTCTTGAAAAAGAGAGAATCTGAAAAAGGTACTACTTCCAGCTTGGAGTTTGTTACCATACATTTGTTTATAAAAACAGAAGGTTAATGTTCAGAAAGTTCCAGGAACTAACTGGCTTGCAATGCTTTCACGCTCTGTTACACTTTTTGGCCTTGAACTCTTTGCCAGGCTTGCATGGAAGTAGCATTTTGTGATCTATGAGCCACAAGAGGTAGAAAAAAAAAAAGAAAAGGAATGCTGATCCTTTACATCAGGTGTACCAGTGGCTGAATCACATCCTAGTTTTAGAAGTTAACGCTTGTGGTAACATAAGATTTCAGATACTGTTGGTACCCTTTATCCCCCTTGTCTGAATTTTAAGGTTTGCTTTAAAATAACTTCTGAGGGATTCTGTCTTTTGGAATGTGTGACTACTTTTGTCAGATGTCTCTGTGATGAGATAAGCAGATGATCACGTTTTCTTCTAACTTACCAAACCCAATTTTGTGGTCATACAATCTGCTTAGCCACCATTTCTTGATAGTTATCATTGAAAATCTACTTTATTCTGATCAGCTGTTTCTGATCATCAGTGTTTAATGATCCTCCTCATTGTAAAGCACAGGAGGTGCTGGGAAATATTTTTGTAACTGGCACAAGAATTTTTAGTTCAATGTAACATGGTAAACCATGTCCTTGCAAATTAGAATTTGAAGCCTACCATGTTCACAGAGACCTCTGATTTGTCATATTCTGTATACATATGTAGTGTGTATCTATCTATCTGTATATGAGGTTCCTCAAGTAGATGGTAGGTAAATACATTTGAAGGATACCCGTGTTTGTGATCTTCAGAAATCTAACAACAGTTTTTCTTCTAAGGTACCAGAAATTATACATTTTTCTGGGGCTGCTTACTGAGTCAGATATCAGGACTTTCCCGTCTCTATCCAAAAGGAGAGTGGTTTTTAGCTTCATCTTGCCTTCTCTCTTTTTCCTTTTATCTTTGAAGAAAAGATTTTTAGTTGGCATCACACACAGTGAAGTGTTTCACCAAGGCATACAGAAAAAAAGAATTGAAAAATTATGTTTAGCTATGAAAGCAAAGTATTCAGTACACAGAGGCAAAATGCTTAGGTTAAAATAGATATATTTGATCTGGAATTGTTATTAGTGAATAGCCTACACATAGTAAGCAAACTGCAGTATAACTTGAGAAGCGTGTATTTAAATCTTGAACTTAGTATGATAGGCATTTCTTTGTGCATCCTGTTACACATTAGAGTATTAGCATCATTTCCAGAACTGTCACTGGAAATGTGATTGCCAAGTCATCTGAGTTATCTGATACGTTGTTATTTCTGTTATGAGGTCAAGTCAGATACAACGTAGTGGATTATAGTTGCTTTATGAACCAAAACCAGTGTTGTGGTATCTCCACAGTAATTGCTTATATGGAGATTAAGGATATTTCCCTACTATGCAGACAACATCTCAGTGGCCCTGTCTTGAATTTAAGTGTCAACAATAAAACTTTTAGAACAAAGGAATAAAACAGATACAGTAAAATATCAGAAATAAGTTATATTCACCCAAGTGTTCAAAAGCAACTTGGGTATGAAATTGCTAAACTGTGAACTGGAAGGTGTGACATGTTCCTCCCTCTCCTCTTCAGCAGTTGGGAAGATTGAGGTATGACCCCTTTGGCTTTAAAGAAAGAGCAGCCTACAGCCTAAGAAAGAGGAGAAATCATTTACTGGAGTGATCATGAGATCTGCATACTTAAAATTGTAGTTATGCAAATTACTTCCCTTCTGTCAAAACTCTTCATTTTGTCAGCCGGTAATTTCTTGTTTGTTCATGGATCCTGAAGTTCCTCTATGGTATGTTCCCTCCTTGCAGCAATTCATCAAGTATGGCTTCTTGGTCAGAGCTTCTCTTCTGTATAATACACACTATGTCAGACTGACTGCTTAAGAGAGATCTTCTGTTGGTTAGGTACCCCCTAGCCCCTGAAATTCTTTGCCTGCATGTTTCCACTTGCTTCCTTGAGTGTCTTCCTTTATTTGTTGCCCATTAAATGTAATGATACACTGTCAAACTATAGAAAGTTCAGTAATCTTTTTTTTCGCTCTTCCACCGGACAGACATCTGCATTGCTTACTAAATTTCTATGTATGTATGTAATTTTCCTGCAAGATCCTTTACATTAAGTCCTTCTAGTTATAACAACCACTTGTGATTGTCAGACAAAGATCAGGATCTGTGTTTAAAATGGTCTCAGCATACAAGGTATGGAAGGTGGCAGGTGTGATGCCACTTTTTAAGGAAAAAGTTTAGGAAAATCTGCTGTTTAATATCTTCATCAATGACACAGTGGGATCGTGTGCACCCTCAGCAAGTTTGCGGATGACACCAAGCTGAGAGGTGTGGTTGACACGCCTGAGGGACGGGATGCCATCCAGAGGGACTTGGACAAGCTTGAGAGGTGGATCCATGAGAACCTCATGAGGTTTAACAAGGCCAAGTGCAAGGTCCTGCACCTGGGTCAGGGCAACCCCCGGTATCAGTACAGGCTGGGGGATGATGTGATTGAGAGCAGCCCTGCGGAGAAGGACTTAGGGGTGCTGGTAGAGGACAGGCTAGACATGAGTCAGCAATGTGCACTCGCAGCTCAGAAGGCCAACTGCATCCTGGGCTGCATCAAGAGAAGTGTGGCCAGCAGGTTGAGGGAGGTAATTCTGCCCCTCTACTCTGCTCTGGTGAGACCCCACCTGGAGCGTTGCATTCAGCTCTGGAGCCCTCAGCACAGGAAAGACATGGACCTGTTGCAGAAGGTCCAGAGGAGGGCAACGAAAATGATCCGAGGGCTGGAGCACCTCTCCTATGCAGACAGGCTGAGAGAGTTGAGGTTGTTCAGCCTGGAGAAGAGAAGGCTTCAAGGTGACCTCATTGCAGCCTTCCAGTACCTGAAGGGCGCCTGTATGAGAGAAGGGGACAGACTTTTTAGCAGGGTCTGCTGTGACAGGACAAGGGGTAATGGTTTTAAACTAAAAGAGGGTAGATTTAGACTAGACATAAGGAAAAAATTTTTTACAATGAGGGTGGTGAGGCACTGGAACAGGCTGCCCAGAGAGGTGGTGGAAGCCCCATCCGTGGAGGCATTCAAGGTCAGGCTGGATGGGGCTCTGAGCAACCTTATCTAGTTGGAGATATCCCTGCTCACCGCAGGGGGGTTGAACTAGATGACCTCTAAAGGTCACTTCCAGCACAGATGATTCTATGATTTACAGACCTGCAATCTTGTTATGGACATGTTGTCAGAAATCACAATAAGGAACAGACTACTAGTGAGCAAAGAGTTAACATTTCTTTCTTAGCGAGAAGCATAGCTCAAAAATACAAGTTTTTTGAAGGAATCGTTGAGTAGGAGGTAAGCAATGTTGGCGCTGATGAGTCTGCTTGGATTTCTAAAATTAGTTTAGTGATGTCCCTCATCAAAACTCCTGAAGAACCTAGGTTGATTTAGGAAGGTTCTTTGATTACTATCCAACTTAAAGGTAGAAAATAAAAGAGCAGAATAAATCGTCAAGGTTTGGTTTTTTTTTTTTATTTTACCAATAGTGTCTGAGTGAGATTTCTGCCATGACCTGTGTTTTTTCAACATATTCATAAATTATCTGGGAAAAAAGAGTAAGGTGAAAAACTGATGATTTTCAGTGTTGTAAAAACGGACACTGAGTGTTGAAGGGCTGCAGAAGAATCTTGTGGTATTAGGTGACTGAATTGAATATAGGGCAAATAAAATTCAGTGCTCCGAAGCATGAAACAATCATGATGGAAAACAGCCTTAACTTCATATATGTAATGAGGGGTTCTGAATTAGCATGCAACAACATAGAAAGAGGTCTTGGAGATACTGTAAATATCTGAAGATGTCAGTTGTTTTTCATAAGTTGTCACATTAGTGCTTAGTTTGGATCTAAAAAATCGGTCTCGTATTGGGAATTATTGAACATAGGTAGGGAAACAAAAAAGCCATAATTATGTGAAGATGGACACATGCTGCATCCAGAAGCTGAGTGGTATGTCCTGTTCTGATGAACCTCCTCAGGAAGAGTCTAGTATAATTAGTATAGGTGCAAAAAACGTTAAGTGATATGAAAAGCTTCCTTAAGTGGCATGATTGAATAAAATGAGACTTTTCAGGTGAAGAGAGCAGAAGAGAGAGAGGGACAGGATGGGAAGAAGGTTGTTGAACTCTAAAGGATCATAAATAGCATGAGGAAGATTAATAGGGAATGGTTTCCCTCAGTATAAGATCTAAGGGATGCCAAATAACATCATCAGATAGCAAGTGGAAAACAAACAAAACAACGCTCGTTTCTCACGATAAGTCTTTGCCATGGGATCATTTGGATGCCCAAAGAATTGATCAGGAGGTAGTACCACGGGAGACATGGTTTCAGGCAGTCTGCAAGTCAAGGCCAGCTGGAAGATTGGGAGGGGACATACAACAGAAGTGAACAGCAGATTTTGTTTCGTTCATGTATCCTCAGTACATTGCTGCTGTTGGAGGTGGGGTGTTGGTGTTGGTGGGTGTTTGGTCTGTCGCAGTGTGAAGGACAGCATTTCAACTTGGCTCTGTTCTTTTTTTTTTTTTTCCTCCAGCTGGGTTATGCTCCCTTAAGAAGGGGGAAGGAGAACAAGGAGGAATTTCCCTCCCTTCTAGAGCTGTGGAGCATTGTGAGGAGAGGGAGGGGGACCTTCAGAAGTTGAGGGGGAAATGCTGGCTTGGGGTGAAGGAGGGAAGGTGGCAGCAGCAGCCTGGGAACCCATGGCTGAAGAAGGAATCTTAAGAGCCTGTGATAGAATAGGAAGTGGAGACCTCTGCCTAGCTGGTCGTGGAGACCCCCTTCTCTGATCATATTGTGCTCTGCAGTTCACATCTGCCCTGCAAGGGTACCGTAGGCACTGAGGGAGTTGTACTGACTCAAGAATAGCGATTGAAGTGTCTCTTTAGGTTAAAGATTTTTTTGTTTTGTATTTTTTTTCATTCAAATGGTTAATATTTTTAATTAAAGGGTTAGCTAATTATCCTGGTTTATAGTTTAGCTTTTTGTTTTGTTGAAAAACTTTGCAGTCTTCTTTGGGAGCTCAACAGAAAGTATTGATGAGAAGGTCTAAGCAGATCCACCACAAAGCTCTGGCCACCTGCAAAGTAGCATGGTCCCCAGTGCATTAGTTTTTATGTTCCTAGAGAACACTAGCAAATAATTTCAGGAGAGCATTTTTGATGAAAATTTGTACTTATGTCAATTGGGACTAAAATGTGTGGTAATTTAATTTCAGAAATTCTGTATGAGATGGCACTAGGATAATTTTGTCACATTAAAGTAGTAAGTTTTGGTGGTTTTGAGTGGTTTTGGGTTTTTTTTAGGAAAGCAAGGTGGTTAGATTGTTATATAAAAAGGTCCAAAGAATTTGAATAATTTAAGTTGCCAATATGATGCCATCATTTCAGTACAATTTATGAAGCATTGGCAAAGCATCATGATCATCCTGTGATGCCAGTACTACGCTGCTATGAGTCTGCGGACAAGTTACCATTTTTTACTGTATCCTTCAATTCTGGCATTTGGGTTTTTTGTTCAGTTCTGGCATTTGGGTTTTTTTATCATCCTAGTTCTGCCTGTGCATGCCTGGCTTACAGCTTTTTGGAGAAGAATCCTATTTACCTGGATACAGATGGTAGTGAAAGAAACTTCTTTTTTTGTTTGCTGCTAGCAGCAGTTGAACATAAATTTTCCCTCCTTAATTAGCCTGCCTGTCACCAACTGATGAGAACCTTCTAGCATGCTCTTCATTTGCTCATTGCCATGCAAGTAGCGGACCTCAGAAAGTGGTGCCTGTCTTGAATCTGCCCTTGTCCTGGCATTGTTTCCATGCATCTTCCAGCCAACTCTAATGAGTCAACTTCATTTTGTCTGACTGATTTCTCAGCATTCTGTCTGAGGCCAAAGTTAAGGGGTTTTTTTATATACTTTGTACTCTTGGCTCTTAGGAGTTATTTGTATGGTACTGTGCACTCTGCTGACTTAACAGAGCTTGTTTTTCTTCTCTAAACTTCCATTTTTTAAAGGTTGTTTTGATACATGCTCTGTCTGACACACAGTAGAGGCTTTGTCTTGATTTCTTTGATACTTCACTGAACTTTGTTGTGGCCCAGCTTTAGAGGAGCTTTAAGCAGGAACATGAATTATAGCAGACAATAAAGGGAAATGTAGAAGAAACTAGAAGTGTTTTGAAGAACAGCTCAAGGTGTAGTAGCAAACGAGGAGTTTGAGTAATAAGTTTACTGCTTTTGAGAAAGAAGCTTTGGAAGGTAATCAAGTGAATCGAAATCATAAAGAAATTCTTGTGCAATTCTTGTTTATATCAGTTTTCAGTGGTGGGAACATTGCAGTGAATCTGACCTCCAGATTGTTCTTTGCTTGTAACACTAACAAACCTTGTGATTGAAATAAAGTACAAAAAGTGGTAATTTACACAATAGAGTTTATTTTTACTTTTTTTTCTCTTTAAATGAAAAAAAAACACCGAAAAAAGACTTAAAATGCATTTTATTTGGATTTGCCATTCAAACATTAACGAAACATCAGTTTTAAGGTAGACGATGCCACCCTGATTTTGTCAGCTGATTTGTACACCTTATGATACAATTTTACCTATTCTACAACAAAAACCTTCCAAAGTTAGTATGCTCAGTGCTCACAGTAAGGATGAAAATATACCCTTGTATAAAAGTGTTATTTTCTAATTTACCTCTGCAAATGAAGTCTTTTAAGCACAAATTTTCATGTATATAATGATCTATAGAGAGTCAAGTATTTCTCTTGAAAGTTACTTCTTGATGGAAATGCAGACTGCAGGAAAAAATTGAACTTTTTTTTCTTCCCAGAAAATATATTTTATTAAAAATAATTTTTGTACAGTGTTAAAACTGAACTAAAACTCCATCCTCTTCTGTCAGCTGGATTTCTTAGTCAAACCGTATCTTCTTGAATGGGCTGTGATCCCACTACGAGTGAGTCACGTACATCATGGAAATTGCACAGCTGCAGTCACCAACAGAAGCACTGTCTGCAGACAGCTGAGCTAGTAGGAGAGAATTCACTGAGAATTGTGAGATCCAGATCTCACGTAGCACCATGGCATCCTGGACAAACAGTGCTCAAAATCCAATTACATTGAGTACAACCTAGCAAAATATTTTGATTCAATAATAGTAATGTGTATTTTGCTTACAACGTAACTGAATTATGTTTTGTATTCTGAAATAGTATAGATTTTAAAAATTCACTACAAGCTAACTGTCTTTGTTGTGCACAGTAATAAATCAGCTAGCTGTAGAAATTTCACATTATACCTATTTAATAAGGGAGAACTTTGAAAGTATAATAGTAGCATAGGATCTGACATTTTGAAAGTCAGGTCCTCTTCCAAATGGTTGGCCATATAGGCGTTTGCACAGCAGATACACTCTTGGTTAAAGCCTAGTTTAACTTTGTATTCATCTCATCCTGCATATCTGGTGTGATAAAAATGGACAGGACATGGTGGTACCCTGTTCTGTTCTTTGTGTAGCCATACTAGCTTTCTACTTTTTTCCTCAAGTCTTCATATTTACTTTGTTTAACTGCCTGCATGAGCAGTCTTACTGTACATGATAATAGCTAGCTAGTCTAGTTTGAGGGTGAAATGAGCTGCATGTAGTCTTACACACAAAGGCTGTTCATCTGGATAATTAACTCTTAGGGGCAAGCTGACAGAGTACTAGCTACTGTCTTTTTCCTGCCTAGTAGTCTTGCATGGACATTAGGAATTTAGCCTCAAAATAGGCATTGTCAAAGACTTTAGTTTCTACTCATGAAAATACTATTTTTCAATGTTTTTCAACAAATGCATTGTTTGGTGAGCAAGTAGGGAGAAGAGGCCTTGATTGAGCCGTAATGTTCCTTGCCTGTATAAATATTTGTGGAATAGATGCTAAATTCTGAGGTTCTATAACTTGTGCTGTGTGAATTCATCCAGTATTTTCTTTCCAGCATATGCTTGGTTTCCATTTAATTTTAATACATCCTTTCCCAACATGTAAGTACTTGAACTTTTGAAGTCTCAAGGAAAAATGGTAATCATGGTTAGCACAGAAAATATTATATGCTTTTTTCTTCTTTTTTTTTTTTCCTAATGTGAACTTGCGTCTTCCTTCTCAAATTAATTTCCTTACTCTTAATTAGATTTTGCACATGCAGAATGTTTTTGTGGTGCCCCATGCACCCATGCCTTTCAGGAGGCAAGCGGTGATGTCCGTCTTATGGTGCATAAAGGACACTGTCACATCAGGATTGTGACTTGGGAAGGAAGAATAGTGGTAGTACAATAGATATGCAAGGGATAGTGCAATGGGTAGATCCTCTAAAAAGTAATTTTGAAGATACTAATGTGTATTGGTTATTTGATAAATTCTAATGTGCGAACGGAAGAAACTCCCATAAGCTGAACTGATCTGTACAAATGGAATCAAATGGTGAATTCTGGGAATTGTGTCTCTTCAGTGACTGCACAGCTAATGCAGTCAGACGTTTGCAAATAACTGTTTTAAAGTTCATGTGAACTAAAAATGCAGTTATAAAAGTCATTTAGCGTCTCATAAAACACAGGCATTTAAAATATCAGTGAATTTATTTAAGTAGTAAAGAAGCAGCAGGGCCATTATATTGTGTTTGATTTGTGTCTTTTTAAGTTTGTTAGCGTGTTTCACAGTAAGTAATATTTTTAGCATGATATTTGCAATGCTAAAGATTCTACCAGAATCCAAATTGGTTGGAAAATTGAATAAAAGATTTTTTCAAATTTAGGTGAAACTGAGCTGGTGATATATATATAGTTACTGCCATTACTTCAGACAGCATTCTTTCTGAGCATAAAGTCAGATAATGTTAGCTAATCTGACAGTGGGCTTGCACTAAAAATGTAGTATTGACTTCAGTATGTGGTTACAGCAAGTGACAGCTCTTGAGCATGGTGGCACCAAGCGAATATTTTTCTTTTAGAAAATGACATTGTTTGAAATTAAAATGAACAACATCATTTCACATAACAAATGCTTTCCTCTTTCTACAAGGTTAAAAGTCGAGTTGCTCCAGTGTTTCACCTCAGTCAGCAGTGCTGTCATCATTCCTGTTGTCATTTGGACCTGGTTATAGGGTTGAGCAACCGGAGCGATTGCTTGGCACTTCAGGCAATTAGAAGGGCTCACACCAAGCTCGATGTAGTAGCAGTGTAATTCGCCAAAATGTATAGGAGCAAAAGGCCTCTTCCATAGCTTTCACTTGGCCCTGTGAGTGTTGTACCATGTGTGATAATATTAAGGCACTGTCAAGTTCATGTAGTTATGAAGGGTCATGTGAGACCTTGAAATTAAGTTTATGCTGTCTAAAAATGCATAGAAAATAGTATTCTGGTGTCCATCCCCTTCTGCTTTTTGACATCTAATGTTTTTGTTGAATTTGAGTCATGGATGTGCTTTTAGTATATGTTACCTTTTTCCTGTGCTTTTAAACAAATAATAATTGAAACAATGTGGAACATTGGGTTGAACTTCAAAAATCACTTTCAGTTTAGAGTGCAACTGTATGTTAAGTTTTCAGCATATTGGATTAAAAACATGAGTACAAATGCTGTCAGAAACGTTCTCATTTAAAAATACTGCTGATTTGGTTAAAAATAAGTAGTTCTTAGTCATTCGGTATGTATATTCCTATCGTATATGGTGCTAAGATAGATGTTCAATTACTGTCTGAAATTGTAAACACTTTCCATATAGGTGCAGTTAAGCCTGTTTTTTATACTCAAATGTTGTAAATACAGTGCTAAGGTAAGCATAACCTGAAAAATCTAAACTGAAGGATAACTCAGTTTGCATTTTGTTTACAAACATTGAAAGAAACAGTGTGTACATACACGTGTGTAGATGACAGGAATGTCTCTTCACACAGGCCCAAGTGTCATTATTAGCTAAAAAGGAGGAACAGGTATGAAGAATGTCTTACCAAAAATTGATTGATAGAATAGCTTCTGTTGGAAGTCTTTAAATGTAGGCTTGTGCTTACCTTTAAAAGATCCAGTAAGTTTCAAAACATCTTGTTGGCTTACTATTCCAGCTGATACTGGAGTACCAGTGTATGCCTGTGAGTATATCTGGCGTACTACTGCCAGCAATTTGATGTATTTAATTTTCGTTATGGTTTTCGTACATTTTTGCATTCACTGAATACCCAAAACTTTTAGAACAGTGAATAGAAGTAATAAAACTTACTCTATTTAAAAGGTGGGAGGAAAAGCAAGTAGTGTTTACAGAAGACCAAATGTATCTAATTTGTGTGAATTGTCATCAGCGCTCCTTTTCCCACCAAAGGAGAGGTGTATGTCTAAATCAGAATGTCTTTTTACAGATAAGCATATTTTGAAATATTTCTAAATATTAATATTTATACTTACAGTTCTCAAAAATGTAAGCATACTTTTCAATCTTAACTCAACGGGATTTGAAATCTGGCATTGTTAGCATTATTCCTCTGTGGTTCCTTTCTTTATTAGCAGCCTGGGTAAATTCAAAGCCCTTAAGCAATTTTATTTAAAACCCTTACCACTTAGCTGGGTGCATCTACTGTTAGTTAAGGTGCTTTTCTTCTCAGTAGTTTTCCAGTTACTTGCTGACAGGTCTGATCTTTTTTATTTAATTATCAATAAAATAGTTATAAGGTCAGGACTGTATTCATAGAGTCCAAACAAAACAAAACAAATGACATTGTTTCTGTACTTCACAGTCCAGAGACTGTGAAGACAGAAAGCTTTTTAAATGATGATGAGTCAGAGGGCCAGCTCCATTTCCAAAAGCATTCTTTTGTACTTCTGCAGTAGGACAATATAAACTAGGTTATACTTAAGTAACCATTAAAATAATTTGACTTACATTCTTTAAAAGAACAGAAAAAAATTTCTGCAGCCTTCCTTATGGACACTTACATTTGTGTATTTTTTTGGTAAGTCACTACTAAGTCAGTAAAGAATTTGATTAGAACAGTGCTATAAATCACTACGAATATATTTGTTCAGACTTTCATAACTAAACAGAATTTAACTTCAGTGAAATTGATTTAGGTTTATTTGTATATTTACAGATATATTTACAATATTTAGCAGACATGATATCAAATGTAATACAAAATTATTGTGAAAAACAGTATTTCAAAGCAGTGTTTTAATCTTGGGGGGAAATGGGAGCACTGCACATAAACAGCGTTAGTTTTGAGTCCTGCAGTTACAATAAGTGAATAAATAAAAAATTGCATTTTCACAGTAACAGGTAACTTGCCGTGTTTCCTCCAAATAGGTTATTGCAGAATATTCAAGTAAAATTGTAAATTCCCCAGTTTGTGATTTCAGCACACTGCCTCATTTTTCCACCAGTAGCTGGCCCAGGGTCTGCATATCCCTTTCTAACCTTTGTCTGCTTTGTCAGCCTAGATTTCAAAGTGTGCCATGATTGAGTTTGAAATTGATGTCATAGCCTCATAATGGCATTGTTACCTTAGCAATGGTACTATAGAAAAGAAATGTAGAAAAATACAGAAAAGAATAGTTTACCTAACTTGAAAAAAATACATGTGCTGTTGAACAAAAGGGGAGAATTTAAAAACTAAAAGTCACAACCTAAATTAATTAATTGTAGCAGAGAAAATTGAGAAAGATGACCCAGTATGCTAATGTTTAATTGTTACCAATATTCAGAAAGAGCAGTCCCTAGCTGCCTGGACACCTCAGTCAGGTAATTTGGTAGCACAGGACAAGGTGATAGTATTTCCAGTTAGCTGTTCATACTGGCTCTTGAAGCAGGAAGACTCGTTATGTAGGAAAGTATCCTGAATGTACAATTTCTGAAATAGTGGAACTGCCACACGGAGAGGTGAGAAAGATGCTTCTAAGAAGGGAATGGGAGGAGAAGTTGGATGTTTGGGTTGGGTTTTTTCCCTGCACCAAGGTGATGCTTTCAGAGGAAAGAGATTCATTAGTTAGTTCTGAATTTATTTGAGCTGACAGGTCTTCCAGAAGCGTGTAGAACTCCTAAGACCACATATCCTCATTGCCTTTTTAGACTTTTAAGCTAAGACTGCTGTCTGCAAATGTTATCTGCCCTTGTGTCAGATAATGTAGGAGCTCTTCTTTGAAAAATACCAGATTACTTGTTTGTCTGACTTTGCTGCCAAGGCAGATGTTATGTATAGAGATGACTGGGCCATATGGCTAATCAGATGCCCTTGAATGTACTTAAAAGCACAAGCACAGTGGAGATGTCTTTACAAGGGTAGTGATTTTATCACACCAGACTTGATGCTAAAGGCTATGCCAGCATGAACAGGTAGTGCAGTAAGAGCAGATCTGTAGATTAATTATGTTGAGGACCCAGTGTGCATACTATATATGTTTCAGGGGATTTTGGTTTTGGACTAGTTCCAGCCTGGTCCCATGGAGTGAATGCACATTAGTAGTCTTGAGTATAACTGCTGGCTTGGTTGGATTGGAAAGGAATTCGGTTCATGCTCTGAGATCACCCTGCAATGTGAACTGAAGTACAGGCGTTGGAGCAGATGAAAGTCTGATGTCAGACTGATCCAAACTAAAATGCGAATGCGGGGACACACCTTGACTCCATCAGGCAGGCAACATGTAAATTAGGAAATCTGACCTCAACTCCACCTGCAGAATTATTTCCACAAAACAGTGTCAATGTAATTAGTGTGTCTGTACTCCAGAATTCTTCTTTCTGGAGTACCAGCTTCTAATTACACAGTGGGTGGCTGCAGTGATTGTGCTGCTACCATTTGCTCTGAGTCTGGTGCTTGGAGGTTATTTTCCCAGAACCTTGTGCAGTTCTTTACTCAAAATGCTCTTTCTTTCTTTTTTTTTTTTTTTTTTGGTACAACACTTTGAATATAGAAAAGCTCGGTAGTGTGTCTGTTTAAAGAACATCTTGACTTCTTGTAGATGCCATTTTGTGTCCTTTTAAATGCATTTTGCTCTTTTCAAAGGTACCTTTTGTACAAGTTGCAAGAACCATTAATGTTGACAGTAAGGTATGCTAACCTCTTAAAAGAGCAAAAAGTGATGTGGAGATCTTTTAAATTGTCCAAAATTAATTTGTTTTCAGGTCTGAACAAAAGTACAATTCTGAGTGTAGAGTCTATGTGTGAAAAGTATGGAATACCTTTCATTATTTAGAATTGTTTTAATTTCCTGACTATTGCTGCTTCTAAAAATATTTTCTATGCCACAGTATGAAAAATGGTATTTTAAATTCCAGTAAGGGCTTTTGCCTTGTGGCCAGTCTTTTCAGTTTATTTTTGCTATTGATGTATCCACCATTATGATATAGAAAAGGCATTCTCTACCTTGCATTTAGTTTTCTACGTGAATTTAGGCCACTAAGCATTAGGGACCTGGGGGCTTACAGGCCCCTTTTAGTGTAGTAGTCATTGTTTACTATGAATCTTTCTGTGCATTAGAACTACGTTCCTTCAGCTGTATAATTTTATCATACATAGTTTGAATAGCACACAGCAATTCTTGGCTTTGAAGCTTCAGCTGCATAAAAAAGTCATAAATGTCTTTCTTGTAGGCATGGTGGTGGTGGTAGTAGTAATAAGCCAAATAATATGACACCATGAAGGAATCCTAAGTCTTTTCCTCATAGGTCTGGTGGTGGCAGCAGTAGTGGTAGTAAGAATAATGTGACTTTTCTTGCTGATTTACAGTGGTACTAAGGCCTCGCAGAAAATATGTCCTAGGGATTACTTCTGCTCTGATATCTTTGACGTTTAAAAAGTGTGATAGTTATGTATCCAGATTTTATCTTTACAAGACTAACTTCAGGTGCACAGATGGAAAAATTTAACTAATTTCTCTGTGCTTCCATTTCTCCATCTGTAAATTCAAGATAACTGCTATTCACTTTGAGAAGAACTTTTAAATAAGCTGGTAGATTGGACTACCAGAGAGCATGAGTTATTCAGGATATAATTTACATTGTGACAGTACTTGGGGAAATACTATAGAATATATTTGATGGCAGTTAAAGTTATGATGCTTGATCACTGCTCACATGAAATACAGTTTATATTGGTGTTTCAGTAGCCGTTATATAAATGTGTGCTAGAGGGCAGGATAAGATGTATTTACCTTGTGGTTTATTATTGTAAGGATTTCTTAATTAAGCTTAATTTCTTACAGGAGGTGCTGAAACAGCTACAAGGAAGTATTGAAGATGAGGCAATGGCGTCTTCTGGACAAATTGACTTACTGGAACGACTTAAAGGTAGATCTACAATTATGTTTTAAGTAGGTTCATTTGTTTCTCAGTTGTTTTTTCTTTGGGATAAAATTTTCTAACTCAGCTGCATATTCTTTCCAGGGCTGACTTTGATGGTTAGGCATAGTCTCAGTGCCTGTTATTTTTACTAAGCATTTTAAGACACATTCTCAAAGAAAATACGTTCCTATGCTGCTTTTATGCTTCTGCTACTGTTTCTCTAGGACTTCATATGAATTACTTTTGATAAAACTTGCATTCATTCAGTTCTTCAGAAAAAAATACATTTGTTTAACTTAATGATGGATTAGTTCCACAAATTTTCTAAACCTGTTTACATGCCCTGCCCTCTCCATGTCGTATTGCTGGAATTGTATCTGCTGTGCTGCAAACTGGTGCTCCCTTCCCTAGAGTATGTGCTGGAATGCACATCATCCCATTATGTGGGATGTGCAAAGCAAACCCAGACCACTGACTCCCTGTATACATCCATTATCCCTACCACTGAGCCAGAAATACCATAGGGGATGTCTACATTTAAGGGCCCAGTGGTGAACAGAGTTGTTGTCATTTACATGACAGTGAATCCTCTGCAGGATCTCTAAGAAAGATGCTATTAGGAAGTGGGCCACAAGAACAAATCATATGACATTTATGCAAAACTCTGCCCATTTCTTAAGTCCTCTGGAAAGAGGCAGGTGCATGTGGGGATACTGTTCTAACTGTCAGGATTGCAGTTTGGCCATCTGTTCAGATGACTAGTATTCTCCAAGTGTACCATTAAGATTGTTTTTGTTCATATTATGTTCTGTGGATTTCCATGCAAAATGTTTCCATCAAAATGTCATGGATTTGTTCAGGAAATAAGAAATTAAGAGAGAAATTATCTTTTAAATTTCTGCTGCTGAACTTTAACTCTGAAAATGTTTGCTCTTTGTTATCCAGAACTGAACTTGGAAAGTACCAACTTCCCTGGAGTGAAGTTAAGGCCAAAGGTGTCAGTGCGTTCATATGGGAGCCGGGAAGGGTCTGTGTCAAGCCGTTCAGGAGAGTGCAGTCCTGTTCCCATGGGGTCATTTCCAAGAAGAGGATTTGTGAATGGAAGCAGAGAAAGCACTGGTTATTTAGAAGAGCTAGAAAAAGAGAGGTAAATTTCTTTGTTTATTCGTCCAGTATGGATTGACTTCTAATAGTAAGTTGAAAGTTTACTGACACACTTAGTATTCAGCTATCATGCATGTAGTTTTGATCACTGGTATATTTATCTTGACAGGTAAGGAAATCAGGAATCTAAACTATACTTAGATGCACACAAAAAAATATTAAAAAAATCTTAAACCACATCATACGATTTCTAATGCTTCTTCATATATGCAGTTCATTGTTATTCTTTGTTGGCTGAAGATTTTTTTATTTTGATCAGCAGATTGTCAGCATCTGAAATATGTTTAGAGAGAAGGGGTAGAGCATCCTCCATATCTCCTCACCACTGTTAGTAAGTGCTGAAACTGTAACAATGTGATGGTGCGATCTCTTTCTCTTTTTTGCAAATGGTTATAACTACCATAGCTAGTTGATCAGTTATTTAATATTAGCAGACATTTACCTAGTGATTCTGTGCTCACATCATGGAATATCTTTTCTTGGAAGGTAGTGGTATCCATTTAATAGGAAGAACATACTTTCAGGCCATAATGCAGATTTGTAGCACTTTATCAATCACTTACAAAGGAGATGCAGTGTAAGAGAGATGCAGCTGTTTCCACTGAAGACATCTTTATATCTTAAAATCAACCTGACTGAAATCCCAGATGTTTTCAGAAGCCTGTCTGTAAGACAAGGTTTCCTAAAGATTTGGTCATTGACAGTTACTTAATGGATGGGATGTCAAGCTGAGGGCTGCAAAGTCAAATAAACAGCAACACAGTATTTTTATGCTTAGTAGTTGTTAGCAAGCAAAAAAAATCCACTTTGGAGTTGTAATACAAAAGTAAAGTGGGTAATAAGTGATTTGTGGCCAACCCTTCAGAAACCTCTCCTCTAAAGGGCCTTTCCTGGGATGTTCAGTAAAATGTTTGCAGTCAAGAGCTGAAAGGAGTACACTTTTCATCCAAGATACCATGTCTAGGTCCCTTTCTTTTGGTCCTATCAGTAGAATGAAAGTAACTTCCCATGGGTCTGTACTGAGCCTCTTCTAGCAGCCACACTATTTTTTCATTTTTTCGTTGTCAGGATCACTAGTCATATTTGTTCCATTGCATAAAATCTGGATTCCTGAGGAGCTGTATAAGAATATTTAGGAATTTGGGAATCTCTTCCCACTTGCTCGTCTCAGTTATCAAGAATCGAATGTGTCTGTCACGTTTCATCTTAACAGAAGTACTTGTTTGTATTCTTCCAGTGCTGTTTCTTACCACATGTGATACTAAAATCTTGAAGTGTAGTTAGCACTTTCAGTTATGGTTCAAGTGAACTCCAGGTCACTTGGAACAGAGAGTATTAATTTATAGCAGCTGGAGTTCTTCAAGGTGGTCAGCACATCTGATTTATGATCTGTGATCCTTTCCTCCTCTCTTGGATTCTAAGGTGATAGTTTTTTGGACATTTTTCTCAGCAATAAAGACAGCTTAGGAGGTGAACTGGTCTTTGTTCCGAATAACGATGAAAAAAAGAAAGGGATAAGGATATTTTAATTTCAGATGAGCTTGGGCAGTGTTATTGTCAGAGCTGATGGAGTAAAGGTTTGTGCTGTGGAGAAGATGATCTGTAGAGGCGTGGCCAGATCACATCGGGATTCATTATTAGTGAAATGATGGGTGATCCAAACTGCTCTATTCTTTATGCTATTTCAGGGGACCTGTAAGAACACGTAGGGCATTGGTGTGGACCCTGGGTAGCCAAATGAATCTGGGTGTAGGACCATGCATCTGAAATTGCTACAATTTCTGAAAGAAAATTAACCACTTATTTTCCTATGCTTTGTGTCTGAACTTGTTTGGCATACTTACTAAGTTTCTGTGTTTCTAAACATATGTATAAACATGTGTTATTTGCTACTAGATTATTTTTTTTGGCACTTAAACAGATTTTCAAAGAACTCATGGAACTTGACAAGCCTCAAAATATTAAAATGATTTAGAAGAAAAGAGTGGTTTTTGGAAACCTGCAGCAGGGGAACATTTCCACTCAGTATGTTAACACACTGGCACAATATATGCTGCTCATGGGCAACGGTGTTTAGGCGAGGACCAAATCGTGTATTAACTATGTGTGAACTTGGCAAATTCACAAGATGTTTATTAATAAACTAATTCACTAGATGTTTATTAATGTAAACAAGTAAGAAACAAGAAAAAAATTGCTAACATTTGTTTTGTATTGAAAAAATTATTTAGCTTGGGTAACAGTGGTCTTCTGAGGGGAATAAAATTAATCAATTGATTCACTTACCAGAATGAAGATGAAATTGCCTCTTTCTCATTTGCTTAGCTCTTCTCTAATTTCAAAATTGAAAAAAGGGGGGGGTGTATGCTTTTACTTGCCAATTTAGAATACACTTTTCATTAAGTATCTCCCCATTTTTCCCTGGCTATTTCCAGGTTTATTTGGTAAGACACTGTATCAACAACAAAACTTTTCAGAGTACACTGGAGGTTACTTTTTGTGTTGGTTTTCCCTTTGCAATTTAGTAAATTTAATAAGCTCACCTTTGCAAATTCTGTAATTTACCACTAGAGATGACAATCTTACGATGAATTTTTTATGAAAATGTTTCTATGCCTTGTTTATTCCTTCTGGTTTATGAGACTACTTTTTTATTTTCTTAATGTTGATTTTGAGCATTTTCTGTCTCATAACTTCTTTCTCCTCCTATTCTTACCTCCCCTTTGCTGACTGTACGACTTATTTATAAGTCTACACAGCATCTATCAGCAGTGTTTCATTTTCAAGGTTTTATTTTATCACCTACTAATTGAAATGAAAGTATTCATTATAATTGTAATTTACATAATGCATGTAAAGTAGCATGTAGTTTGTTTCCTTTCTCCCTTTTAGCTGGGAATAACATCGATGTAATTATGCAGAAAAAACTTCCAAAAGAAGAAACCAATTTTCTGCATTCATTAAGCTGTATATTTTGTTGGGAGCTTCACAAATACCACAGTAGAGAGAAGTCTTTTGAAACACTCACCCTTCAGAAAAGCAGTTCAAATTGGAAATTTTTTGTTAACTCATAAAAATAGTGTAAAGTTCCAAAAGCTTACTTCATTTCCCTTGCTCCATTCTCACTGAACTTGACAGTGTATGACGGAGAACAGTTTTCTCTGAATCTGTGGAAAACCTGATGTAAACAATTTTGAGGTATAAAAAGATGGAATAGCTGTGCTAGGTTTTTCCATCAATTTTTTTTTCCATGATCAGTAACAGCTCTTCCACCATAAAGGCTCTCCTAACCTCAAGAAGTTCCAGAAGGCTGAGAAGAAGCTATACTTCTGGTTGGTGTAGTATCTGATAGGAGTGCTAAGTGCAGGAGCAGTTTATCAGACACATCTACAGAGACTTGCTGCTTATTTTCAAGGAAATTGAAATGCAACCTGCTGTAGTTGTACCAGCCCTTCAGGCTTTGTGCTGAGAGCCCTTAAAGACATCGTTAAAACCTGAATTCTCATGGAGCAGTAATACCAAACTAGTAATCCCAAATAAAGCATTACTCAGAAGCAAAAATGATACTATTAAATTAAAGGAGTCACCCTCAGGTCATGCATTATGTTGTTTATGGAGCACTGATGGTTCCTAAGTTCTTTTCTTGCTTCTAGCATCCGTTGTGCGTGTCAAAACAGATTGAATGACACAGTGTCTCACAAACTGAATACCCTACATTTTACAATGTAGGAACTTAATCACATGTTCACTTAGCTGAAAGTAATCCCTCTGGTTTCTACTACCAGTTCTTTGACATCCAGAGGCAGAATTAGTCAGATCTTTCACATTTGCATATGGTAAAAATACTTTTTATAAGGATGCATTAATTATGCTTTTGCAAATTTGATTTTACAAACTGGACACAACCGGTGCATGGGCACCCAAGACGGTAAAAAGGGAATTTGTTTTTTTTGTTGTATTCTATGTTTTTGTCCTTAATGACTTACAGTAATTATCCATAATGTGTTTGTGTGGTTTATAAAGGTTCACATGGCTCTTGCTCAGGAAGACCGCAAACTGAGTTTAGAGAGAGAGATGCAGAAGTTAAGGGATGGGAAATAGTACTGGGCAAACTTGTATGCAACTTTCTGTCTTCCGGCTAAGTGTTGATTCTAGCATTTCTGTTAATGTTAATGAGCAATGTTAAAATGTTAGAAGAAGAGTGCTTACAGAAGCATTTATAAGAAACCAATAAAGTTGTTTAAAAAAAACCAAAACGCCAAAAAACCACCCACAAAAAAACAAGAATGGCTTTTCTGTATACTCCTACTAGCCAAATTTTGCCTGACAATTTTAATACACATTTTGAAAAGAGTTGTGACAATGAATGCTGTGTAACTATGTTGATAAGATTTACAACTGTATAAGTGCAGTTCGTGAAGGACTAATAAAATAGTATACTAAATTTCTAATGATTTTTTTCTTGGTAGTCTGTCTATATTAATAATCTTACCTTTCTCATACTGCTCATGTATGCAGTATGCTTATGATACCCATTTAAAATGTTTTAAACAGCTGCAAGTGTATCCTGTTTATAATATTTGATGGAAAATACTCTTTTGAAGTATTTTAATACTCATAGAAATAACTTGATTTTGTGTGCTTTGCCATAGTTTTGTTATGGGTGACAAAGTTAGTCAGGAGACACTGCAAAGGCAGATCAGATAATTTAATTCAATAGTGTGATTCAGGGATGTATATGCTCCTGTAAAATCCAGGCCTTTTCTTAAATGTAGTTTGATGCATTTTACAAAGCATATTGTCTAAAAGAAGCAGGATACATGTTAACACATGACTAGTAACTGTTTTGTGTTTTCACAAAATGCCTCTTAGCTTTAGATTTCAGAGTGATTTTGTAGAGAAATGTAGGTATTTTCCTCTTTTATAGATGTGGACTCCATATACAAGAAGCTAGTGACTTGCTTAACCAGGGCCAGGGAACTGCACCCACCTTCTCCAATATCATCTTAGTGCCCTCTTCAACCCTTGTTTCTCATTTAACCTTTTTTATGAGCATCAGTGCCTATTTCTGTACCTACATATGGTAATGAGGTCTTAATAGTGAGACATTTCCCACTTTTATTTTTAATAGATCTCTTTTGCTTGCGGAGCTTGAGAAGGAAGAGAAAGAAAAGGACTGGTATTACGCCCAGCTTCAGAACCTGACTAAAAGGATTGATAGTCTCCCCCTTACTGAAAATGTAAGTACCTTCAGTATGCTTGATCGTGTATCTGGTGCTATGATCTCTGTTTAGATGCTGTGTATATTTTATGAATTTGGTGACATTCTCTACTATCAATTAAAAACATATTTTATTCACTATGTAAAGCCAACTTAACTTAAATTATGCATTTTTTCATATATAATTTTACACATTAAAATTCCTGCCTGTTAGTATAAATGTCAGTGATAGAAGCACTGAAAAGTCGCTATGACAAATGAATTACATGTCAGTGTGCTGGTTCTTTAACTGTCCCCCAAAGGTCTTTTCTGTATCTGTTCTGTTATTCAGTGGGTTCTAGTTTTGAGAGCAATTTTAGCTTAAGAGACAATGTACACAGGAGCTCTTAGTTCATAACAGCAAGCAAAGTGGTGCTATAGTCTATGCAGGTGTTGTTGCTCTAAGCTTTCACCTTGGCATCTCCAAACTATTTATAGTCAAGTCACCATTATCTGGCGTAATAGAGGTATCTGATAGCGCAGATAATACAGGTTTTCCTGTTAGACCCCAGCAGCTTGGATATATTTGCAGTCCATTCCTTCACACACACAGTGTTAGGAAGACCTGGTTGCCCATCTTTACAGAATCATACGTGATTAGAAATCAGTCAGCCTTCTGGAAATGGAAACAGTGGAAACACTTCTGTGACTGGGGTGAAGCAACTGGACTTCAGCAAATCTAACACTGAGTCATGGCTGAGCTTACCAGAGCACCAGAAGCAAGGGGGGAAGGTCTGAAAAGGATCTTGAGGAAGTGCAGCCCATTCCCAAAGGCACTGTCAGCTGTATCTGTGGCACACTGTCATAGGTTTTAAGGTTGTCTCCCCGTTTTCAGAGGTAATGAATTAACTTAGCTCTTCTTATGGTTAGAATGTCTTACTTAACATCTACACTAAATCTCTTTTGTGGCAATTTATATCCATTACTACTTAACTCCAGCCACAACAGAATGACAGATCCTATTCTTTTTAATAGCATTTTACATATTTGTAGATGATTGTCTCTTTTTGACTCTCTGAATTGACCTTGGTGAAGTCTTCTGAGAGGACTGCTCTTGGACACTCATTTGTTGGCAAACTGAGTGGTTGTCCAAAACCAGTGAGGTGCTTTACTCCTGCCTTGAAAAACGTATCAGTTGGAATGTCTTCCCTTAAGCTATGGTGTTGTTCCTGAATTAAACACTTGTGCTTTTTTCACAGGATAGTTAAAAGTAGGCTAGATAGCAGTAATAGGAATATCATCGCTATGTGCTGTAGTTTGATATCTCTGTGTACTTTTGAAAATACTGATTCAGACGGCACACATAACAATTTTGTTGGTATGCTTACATACTTTAGTAGCCAGATGTTCTTGGCTTTAGTGAATGGTACTGTATCAGTGTTTATCTGTTATATTTAGTCACACACAAAACTTGCAGGTAACCTGTCGGTTAAACAATGTTATGTGTTCTTGGTTTTAATAATGCAGTCATATTTTAAGGATCTATTACTATGTTTTGTTTGCTTATGAAGTTTGATATGGAAAAGTAATTGTTCTGCTATTGTTCAGAGAAACACATAGTTTACATAAATGTTATTTACTAAAATGCCTTCTCTGTACTTCAATTTCAGTTCTCCTTGCAAACAGATATGACCAGAAGGCAGTTGGAGTATGAGGCAAGGCAGATCAGAGCTGCAATGGAAGAACAACTAGGTACTTGTCAGGACATGGAGAAGCGAGCACAGGTATAGTTTGTCTTTCATTATTAGAAGGAATGGAAAAAGTTTTCCTGCATTTTTATTAAATTATTGGTATTTGTATCTTTAAACTGTGTGTAAACACACTGATACCTTAGAGCATTCAGTTAACCTTTCAAATACAAAAATAGGAATCAGAACATGGGAAGTAACTACTCAGCAAAAAGTACCCTCCTCTGCCTGTTTTGAAGAAAGCTTGCGAGTAGGCAGAAGTAGACAATTTCTTCAAAAGAAAATAATTTTAAATTATTATTTGCTTATAATTTATTACCATTTTAGCTTCAAACAAACACGTATTTGCAGCTACTTTGTTTTGCATCTCTCATGCTGGGTTTTTTCATGCTTTTAAGCTTAGAGTGAAATCCAGCTACTACTGTTAATTTTCCGTAGCTGGAAACTGTGTATCAGGGAATAATCTTTGAAAACAAGGTATTCAAGTAAAATGTCATTCACATAAATATCTGGAAGTTGTTTGCTTTCACCAAGAGTTGTTTTGCATTCTTGATGAGGACATGTATAATTCTGTATGCAAATCATGTTACACACATTTGGAAGTATAACTCAGAATGTAATTGTGTAGAACCTGTTAAATGGAATAATCAGTTGCTTGTTGGTTATAAAAACTATTCCCCCACAGTAGTAGAGCAACAATTTGAATCATTTATTACCATTTATTTCCAGAGATGTTAAATAACCAGCTTGGTAAGTTAATCTGTTTTTTTAATGGTGAATATTACAAAAATAAGTCGTTTCAATAATAGTAGTCTCTTTAGGCTCTATATTTCTCGCTAGCTTTACTCAACACAATTTTGCTACATAAGAAATGTTTCTAATTAATTTTGTTTGTAATTAGAAAAGCTGCTTTAAATTTTAAAGTGAGTAATTTAGTAGGACTTTTCAGAATTTCATGTGGTTTTAAGTATTTAGCAAAATAGATATCCTGCAGTTGTCAGGTACATACATAAAGGCTGTGTAGGGATTTGTCTTGATAGATGTACTCAGACAGACCCAAGTTTAATCTGCCTGGATAATAACTGGCTGTGATCCGGAAGCCTTATGGCTCTGCTGTCAAGGTTTATCAGCAGTGGTGATGCCCTGCCTGAATTCAGCTGCACAGCTTGTGTCAACCAGTCCTGAGTGAAGGCAGAGCACACTCAGGATTGTTTGCAGATGTCTGGTTAGCCCTATTGCAGAAGAAAGTGTTATGATATTGATACTAGAACTTTCCCCAAAAGTTCTCTTGCTGCTAACAAGCCTAAGCTAGAGTAAGGTGAATTAAGCTAAATAGGTAGGCTAGGCTGCTGGCAAAATTCTAAATGCACTCAGAATAAATGAAGTTTTTCAGAGAAATAATTTACCTGTAGTTATATCACTATAAAAATAATTAAATTGTCCATGAAGTAGATTCTTCCATGATTGTTATTTTTAAATTTTATGGGGGGGGATAAATGCTACCAGGAAGATGTTGAAGTATTTTGGTTTTCTGAATTAATGTTTGCCCATGGGTTTATCACAACTGTTTTATTCTCTCCCCTCCCCCCCCTGACCTGAAATTACAGTGTCTACTGTGATTATATAAAGATTATAAAATAGGAAGTAACTGCTTCTGCATGTGCTTCTTACGAATTTGACTGGCAATTCCCCTTGGTTTCGTTTTAGCAAGGACAGGTGCCAAAAATGTGTGTAAGTTCTGTGGTGTACAAATACATAAAAGCAAATTCTGGATTATTTCACTGTCCTATTTGAATGTGCAAACTGAGACGTTCATATCTGGCAAGTATATTGAACTTGCTAGTTTTTCAACTTTCTTTCTGCTCTGTATATTCCTTCCACCCTGATTGTGACACAATACACTGCAAAATGTAGACTGAAGGGAGAGAACAGTTCAGCTGTATAAAGAAAGGCTGACATTGCAGACATCTCTGTATTAAGAGTCCCAAAGATTATTTTGTGAGAGCGCCAATAACCTACTGTTGCCCAAGTAATTGATGCACTAGCTGCCCTTTATCATTGACCTGTAAATAATGGCCTTCTCCCTCTTTCATTTGTCATGATTGGGCTTTATTTCCTTTAACCTCTTCTTTCTGAGTCAAGGTAGCCCACAGCAACTCACTCTTGATGTTATCCTTTATGAAGACTGTATATGAGCACATGCCCAACAGTTACTCAGATGCATTAGAAGGCTGTTAGCAATTATTTTAGCTTGTTCAGTTTACACTAACTTGTACTATTCCCTGAAGTTTATCATCTCACACAGTAGTTCGTTCTTGAAAAAAAAAACAAAAGCATCCTTATCCATGTTTTACTTTGACTGTTCAGCTGTTGTAGCCTATATATTTAGAAGCAAACTGAATTTCTGTAAAATATAAAAAATAAAAGTTTCAATTCCAAGACTGAAAGCATGTTCACATAGAATTTATTTTTGCTTCATGCCAGAATAAGAAGGATCTCATTTTTTTAGGTTTAGAGTTGCTTAAAATCTCACAAGAAATTGTTCTCCTGACAATTTATCCCAGCATCCTTAAAAGTTTGCTAAAACAGCGGACCACTAAAGATACAAGAAAATGTCAATCCTGGAGTCTCGGACAGATGAAGATTTCACCACTGTTAGATTCATAGAGTGGTCTTGTTTCTAAATGAGGACCAACCCATTAATAATTTTGTCTATAATGTATCTTTATTTTGAAAAAGATAATTAAAATTTTCAAAATCAACCTTTTAAAACAAAATAATATTCCTTATTTTTACTTTCTAGAAAGTGACTATTTTTCTATCGTGAATATGGAGGAATTTTTTTTTGTTGTTAGACGTCTTACTGCAGCAGTGAAATCCAAATAATTTGTAACTTGAAATGTTGTTTACTTTATCCAACTATTTTATGTTGATAAAGGTAATGAGTAAATAGAACTGAATGAGAATATACTATGAACAAACAGGAATAAAAAGTGATGTTTCTTGTATAGGTTCTAAAGTGAAAACCATTCCTGGTGCTTGTTCAGTTGTGTAGCTCTGTTTTTTCATGTTTGCCATTAGGCTATACCCCTTTGTGGCAAGAGATGCATTCTTTTTTCTGTTTGTACAGTGTTTGGTACAAAATATGCTCCTGGTTAACGGAACTCCTTAATTTCCCTGTGATACAAATAATGAATTAGCAGAAAGAAGAATGGTCTGATGTTTAAATCTCTGGAGTAAAACTGGGAAGGGTGGATTGAATTCCTGTCTCTTTTGAGGACTCTGTCAGTGTTACTGGGTGAATTGTGCAATATTTAATTTTTTTCATCTGCACAAAAGTATTTGCCCATGTTTAGGTGTGTATATATGGACACTCAGATTCTCTTGATACGTTTTATGGAATAAATGGCTGGTTACACGGAAAGAAACTCAATTTAGGTGAAATTCAAGTTTTTCTTAAAGAGACTGAGAGACATAGTCATGTATCATGTCACCGATGCACAGTTATTTCCAGGAATATATTTTTATTATCTTTCTAATGCTTAAGAATTGCTTGATCCAGGAGCAAAAGGGGGAATGAATTATCTGTTTGCTTCATGTTATGCTGAAGCTTCTATGTGCAGCTTTCAAATTTTTATTGGGATTTTTCCAATACTTTGCATTACAAATTAAAATCAAATTTATAGTTTAATGTTAATAGCTTTGCATCTCTACTAAATGGTGACATTTATGATGCTTTTCCTATAGCTGCTTATGATGCGTGTTTCAGGAATTTATTCTGTTTTGTGATTATATTTTCTTCTGTATTTCAGAATTTTATAGATGGCATTGTGTTTCTATTCCATATGTATCTTGGCTTTAGCACCTTTTAAAAGTTCATCTTATTTCCATTTTCAGATTACAAACGTGTTAAATAAGATTGGTTGTAATGCTGATCCTTGTAGTGTCCACTAGATGCACAAAGCCTTTCCTTTTTTAGTATAGCATTGTAAACTTTAATCAGCTAAAAGAATCAGGATTTTTCTTTCAACCATGTGTCCATTTTATTAAGCTATCAATTACAAAAACAAATACTATTTATATCAGTTCAGTGTTCTGTTGATATTCTGATACTATTGGGCTAATTATTTTCTGCCCAGTTTTAAAGTCAAATATTGTAAATTTATTAAATTATCAAGCTCATACAGGTTTACTGTACCCTTACTGTTCTACGGAATCATAATGCATCCCGTGCTTCACAGCACAACTTGTGTGTTGTATATGTATCCTGTAACGTTTGGGTTTTTAACATTCCCTTCCCTAACCACAGAATGGTTGCAGTGGGAAATGAGTAGCAATATGGCTGTAAAAGACTGATTCAGAGATGTCTGTAAAATCCCAGACAAACAAAAGAAGCAGTATGTAGTTTTCTTTGTACTTAGCCTGTTAAATTCTTTCAGATTTGTAGGAACAGAAAATATTCAGAGGCTGTGCATAAGGAAAACTCCCAGATCATTATAGTAACTGAATATTCAGAAGTCATTCAGAATTTCATACCTTCAAGACACTCTGCAAGTATAAATCTCTCTCAAATCTCTGTAAGGAAAGTAGAATTCTAACATCTGAGATGGAAGTGAAATAATTTGCTAAACTTCTGCACAAAATGTCAGTTTCAGAAACAGGAAAATTGTGCAAGTTAACTGCAGCTTTTTTTTTATACCTGAATGTGTACTGTGTGATGACCTGTTATATCCAAATGAGTGTCAGTTTTATTAAAAACCCAGCTACTCACGATGTTTTGAATGCTTGCAATCATGCCTGTGTTTTATTATGAAGAGCACTTGAATTACCACCTGAATGAAGTATTTTGTTTTGTACTCAGCAGTACCTGCAAAGAACTCTTCATATTGTCATTCCATACAGTAAGTAAAAGGAGTTTTTGAACAAAATCAAACATGAAAATGCATTCATTTCAGGTGAGGGTGGCAAGAATTCAACAAATAGAGAAGGACATTCTTCGTATACGGCAGCTCCTGCAGTCACAAGCAGCTGAAGCAGAGGTCAGTGAGCAATTAGTTGCTTGCTTTTAATTATGGTATGTGTCTGTTTCTTTCAAAAAAAAAAAAACAACACACAAAAACCCAAACAAACAAAAAACCAAACAAAATACCAAAACAAACAAAAACCACCGAAAACCCCAAAACAAAACCAGATTATTTGAATAAAGTGGTAGACAGTATCAGCTAGTGATAGCACAGTTAATCAACTAGTCAATATACATAGGCTGTTCCTTGCTCTCTTACCAGTGATCTAAGGGTGGAATACTTGGGTTAGTCTTCATGCTACTATTGAACTTTAATCACTAATGATGTATCAGTTAGAAGTTTAATTTGAAATTTCAGTAAAAATGCCAAAGTGCAGTATGTTATAAAGGCTGAGTGTTGGTTTTAGCAAATAATTATAACAATCAGTTGTACAGACCTTTCTAAATAAGAATCTCTGATAAGCACTTTAATGGTTTGCTTATCTTTTGAGAGAGGTAAGATTAAAGAAAGGATGAATACAGCTTCTGTCAGACTTCATTGTAGAAACCTGGCATATTTTTAGTGTTTAAGTATCGGATTCTATATTAGGAAATAGAAGATAATGTTTCCTGTAAATTACAAAATCCATAGTAGTAATTTCCATTACCAAAAACTGCTCTCATAGTGGAAATTCACTTACAAGGTCAACTCCATATCTTGTACTGGTAAATGAAATACAAGAATATAAATTGGACCTGAATATTTTATGGTTTGTCTTCACCTAATATAACTACTGTGAAAGTTCAGAGCAGCATTTAGATTACTAAGGGGTGCATGTTCTTCCATTTTGAAAAATAATGATTTCATATTTCCAGGATTTTGGGGAAAATCTGGTTTTGTAAGTGAAGCAGACAGTAGCGTGTCTAATTAAAGTTGCGTGGTCTTTTGATGTATTAGCCAATGCAGAATTTCATACACATTGATGAGATCCCCCCTGAGCCTTCTCTTCTTCAGGCTGAATAGTCCCAGCTCTCTCAGCCTCTCTGCATATGCGAGATATTCCAGTCCCTTAGACACCATTGTGGCCCTGCACAGGACTTGCTCCAGTAAGTCCCTATCTTTATTGTACTGGGGAAGCCAGAACAGGACACAGCACTCCAGATGCGGCCTCACCAGCTGAGTAGCAAGGAAGGATTACCTCCCTTGACCTGCTGGCAACACACTTCTTAATGCAGCCGAGGAGGGTCCATTGCTAGCATGTTCAGCTTGTCCACGGGGACATCCAGGTCCTGTTCTGCCAAGCTGCTTTCCAGCTGGATGGTCCCCAGCAGGTACTGGTGCCTGGAGTTGTTCCCTCCCAGCCACAGGACTTTGCAGTTCTACTTGTTGAACTGTGTGGGGTGCCTATCAGCTCATTTCTCCAGCCTGTCCAGGTCCCTCTGAAAGGTGACTGAACCATCTGGTGTATCGGCTTCTCCTCCCAGTTTTCTGACTTCTGCTAACTTGGTGACAGTGCACTGTGTCCCAGCATCCAGGTCATTAATGAAGATGTTGAACAGCACTGGTTCCAGTATTGATCCGTGGGGTACATCAGTAGTGACTTGCCTCCAACTGTACTTTGTGCTGCTGATCACAACCCTCTGGTGCTCAGCTGTTCTGACAGTTTTCAGTCCACATCACTGTCCACTTACCTAAACCACACATGGTCAACTTATTTGTATCACCATGTTATGGGAGACAGTACCAGAAAGCTTACTAAAGTTGATGTAAATAACATCAGCTGCTCTTCCCTCACCCACCAAGCTAGTCACCTCATCGTAGAAGGGTCAAGCCTGTCTTCCCCTGTGTAAAACCCTGCTCACTGCTCCCAGTCATCTTCTTGTCTTTCATGTGTGTGAGAATGCTTTCCGGAAGGATTTCCTCTATCATCTTCAATCACCAGGGACTGAGGTGAGGATGACTAGCCTGTAGTTCCCTTGATCTTCCTTCTTACTGTTTGTTCCTGAAGATAGTGACATTTACTCTCCTCCAGTCTTAAGGAACCTCTCCCCGCTGCGATGACCATTCAAGAGTGGCCTCACAATGACATCATCCTTCTTCCTCATCACTCATGGGTGCAACCCATGAGGCCATTAGGACTGATATGTGTCCAGTTTGCTTAAGCTCTCCCTAACCTGGTCCTCTCCACCAAGGATAAGTCTAACTTGCTGCAGACTTTCCTTCTGGTCTCAGGGACCTGGATTTCTGAAGGGTGGTTTTACTGGTAAAGGCTGAGGCAAAGAAGGCATTGAGTACCTTGACCTTTTCTGTGTCCTATGTCACCAGATCCCTTTCCTCATTCAGCAGAAGGCCCATATTTTCCCTAGTCTTCCTTTTGCTGTTTGTGTACTTGTAGAGTCCTTTCTTGTTGCCCATCACATCCATGCACGATTGGACAGCAGCTCTTTACTCCTGGGTCACCTGACCCCACTTCTGCCTTTTGTACTCTTCCTTTTAACGACCAAGCTCAGTTAGGAGCTTCTTGCTCACCCATACAAGACCCCTGCCGCCTTTGCTTTGTTTCCTATGTGTTGGGATGGACCTTTCTTGAACTTAGAGGAAGTGATCCTTGAATATCAGCCAGCTGTCTCGGACCCCTCTTCTCTGCAGGGCTGTATCCCATGGGATTCTTCCAAGCAGGTACCTGAAGAGGTTGCAGTGCTCTCCTGCAATTGCAGGTCTGTGTTCCTGTTTTTTGTCCTTCTCCCTCCTGTTAGGATCCTGAACTCTATTGTCTTGTGGTCACTGCAGCCAGTGCTGCTTCTAACTTTCACAGCCTCGACCAGTTTTTCCTTTTTTGTAAGTATCAGGTCCAGCATAGTACCTGTCCTTGTTGACTCCTTTGTGACCTCTGTCAGGAAGTTGTCATCAGAGCACTCAAGAGATCTTCTAGAAAGTTTCCTTCTGCTATTGACCCTCCAGCAGATACCAGGCTGGTTGAATTTCCCCACGAGGGCCAGGGCCTGTGCACATGAGGCTTCCTCCAGTTGTCTGGAAAAGGTCTCATCTGTTTCTTTTTCCTGATCTGGAAGTCTTTAGCGGATGTCCACTACGACAGCACCCATGTTGATCTGCCTGGTAATCTTCACCCATAAGCACTTGACTGACTCCTGACTCCATTCCCAGGCAGTGTTCCATGCACTCCAGCTGCTCTCTTGGGTAAAGGACAACTCCCCCTCCTTGCCTTAGAATCATAGAATTGTTTAGGTTGGTAAAGACCCTTAAGATCATTGAGTCCAACCACTAACCTAGCACAGGCAAGTCCACCACTAAACCATGCCCCTAAGTGTCACATCTACACGCCTTTTAAATACTTCCAGGGATGGTGACTCACCCACTTCTGTGGGCAGCCTGTTCCAATACTTGACAACACTTTTCGTGAAGAAATTTTCCCTTATGTCCAATCTAAGCCTCCCCTGGTGCAATTTGAGGCCATTTCCTCTTGTCCTATCGCATGTTACTTGGGAGAAGGGACCAACGCCCACCTTGCTAAAACCTCCTTTCGGGTGGTTGTAGAGAGCGATAAGGTCTCCCCTGAGCCTTCCTAGCCTGTCCTTCCTTAAATGTCTGTATTCCTCAATTGCAGCCTTCCAGTCACGTGAGCTATCCCACCACATCTCCGTGATCCCAATGAAGTCATAGCCCTGTGACTGCACAATTTAACTCCTCCTGTTTGTTCCCCATGGAGTGTGCATTAGTGTAGAGGCATGCCAGAGAGGCACTCAAGTGTGCCAGTTCCCTAGCACAGGCTTGAGAGCTTTCCGCATAAGGCTGTTCTGCTGCACCTTGTTCGGTGCTTGCCTACACTCAGGGAGATTCCACATCTCAGTTGCATGGATTGCCCTTGAGTTCCCATCAGCCAGGGCCCTTGCCTTGCCTGCCCTATCCCCAGCTTCCTTACATGTTTGTTGAGGAATCGCTCTGTCCCCTCTCGTTTCTAGTTTAAAGCTCTCCCTACCTGGTTAGCCAGCCTCTCAACAGATACTTCTGCCTCCTTTAGTCAGACTCATCCTGTTTGATCTTTTACTGTGGGGAAAAAAAACCCACTGTATTTTGGATTCACTTAAGGCTCAAGGGCTCAAACAACATTGAGGTGCAACTACAGAATTAAAGAAATTTTTGTCTTAGTTCTTCACTCCTTTCACCAGATGATTTACCTGCTGAATATGTGGCCATTCTAATATATCAAACTTTTGTTGTGATGTGTCTTACCTGGAAAGTGTCTGGATGGCTGGTTTTATATGTTTTAGGACAGAGTTACCAGGGTGCTGGTGGTAAAGGAGGCAGTCACAACCCACTTCTTAATAGTGATAGTGTGTTTTAATCATTTCCAAAGGATAGACATCTTCTATGGAAAACAGCTGAATATAATTCTGAAATTCCCTGGTGGCAAGGAGGAAGGTAGTAGCAGTCAAACTTCAGAGTCAATGTAACTGAAAAATATAAACATGAAGCTTTTATTGTATTTTTATACTGTATCTGATAGAGTGATACCCAAATTGAATGTGCTCCTTATGTATATAAAGATTTAGTAACAATAATATTAAATACTGTAGCTTGTCTACTGATACAGTTGGCTCCTGTGATGATGCCAATCACTGTGGAATCCAAGTGCAATATATCTTGTAGAATAAGACCAAATATAATACTGCACCATTGATTTGGAAATCAGTGAGCAGAGAAAATTTTGGCACACACTTTTAGGGTTTGGCAAATTACTAAGTCTCATAAATGCTGCTAGAAAAAGTTGAAGTAATTTACCTGCAAGTGATGGTAACTTCAAATTTCATGAGACTTCTGTTAGATAGTTTGCAAGATTTTCATGCTAAGGTTTGAAATCCGCTGTAGAGTTAGACCCTTCCAAAGAGAATATTTGGATGTCAGGTACAAATCTTGAAATTATTTTTTTAAAAAAAGGGCAAATTCTTCACAAGTGTTTAATATAAGGTTATCAGTTTGTTATAGTGGTACAGGCCTTTGTTTCATAATATCTGTCATTTGAAATATGTGAAGCATTTCCACTGGGCAGTGTTGCTGAGGATAAAATGTAAAGGATTTATTCCATACAGAGGTTATGCTCAGCAAGCTTTAAACTGTTTAAACTGTGATGGACAGGAATTCTCTGAAGGATTTGACTCATTAGACTTTCTTTTTTCTTTGAGTCAACTGTAGCAAAATTCTTTCAATCTTACAGTTTATTATTTTTGCTTGTTGCATTGTTCTTTCTATTACCTTCTTACTTACACCTGTATGTGTATTGTGTTTCATATGAAGTAATGGCAAAATAAACATTTTCTGGTATCTAGAAAATAATAGTGTATCTGTAGTTTTCAACACACAGAAAACAATAAGGTAGTTGAATATTGGAGAGAAAACAGTGGTTTATGCATAGAAAAATCTGTCCTAATAAATACACAAGGGGCTGTTTTGGCAACTCGTGTTGACAAAGTATTAGGTAAAGTTACTTGTAATTGGTTGTCTTGGAAAAAATAATCAAGGCCTACTATGCTTGCAAATGTCATAAAATAGCTAGAGATTTATCATTTTTCCACTAGTAAATACAGGGAAATTAGTAATTGACAAGTGATAGTTATTGTTGACTTCAGAAGCACTTAGAAAATAGTGACAAACAAGATGGAGGGGGCAGCTGTGTCTTCCTGTATTAGGCACATGCAGTCTTCTGCCATTTTGCTGCAAGAGCAAACAAGCATACTCCATTAAAGTGACTTTCGTAGTGTGATGCCAGAATTCAGAATGGCAGAGGACTATAAACCCAGCTTACAGCTCATCAAAAACTATGCTTCAAAATAGGTGCTGCTATTTAACCCAGGGACCTGTGTGCCATTCCCTAGCTGCTGTACCTCATGTAGAGGTTACAGAGTCTGCTGCTGTTTACATGCTCTGGTTCTTTGCTGATGTGATTGGTAGTTTATACATTTTCGTCCACAGCTCCTACATTCAGTGTTAAAAGGTAATGCAAAGAGAGGGCATAATTGCAGTAGTGATACGGTCTTTATAACCACTAATCCACAGTCTGTCATATGAATATTAATTTATTTACACTAATGCTATATCGGTACCATATATTTGAATTGTGTGTGTATATACATATTTTTATATTTTATAAAATAT